>NC_142807.1:38990302-39173450 GCF_049724085.1 Artemia sp. Qi Xiang Cuo
TGGAAGCCATATCACTAAAGATGACTCAAGACAGATTCTTCACAATCTGGTCAAACCTGAAGTTCGTTGTTGATTCAGAAATCTCAGACAAAAAAAAAAAAAAATAGGCTTTGGAAGGTGTAGTCAATCCTTGACAACTTCAGGAATATCTGTCTCCAGTTGCCAAGTGACAGGAACTGTTCAATTAACGAACAGATGATAGCCTTCCAGGGTACGTCAACACTCAAACAATATGTCCCCAACAAGCCCAATCCAGTTGGATTAAAGAATTTTGTCCTTGCCAGCTCCTTAGGGCTGATACTTGACTTCCAAATCAACCAGGGAGCCACCACCCTGGGAGAACAGCTGGTAGCACATGCCTTGTCAGCTGGGATCATACTTCACTTGTCTGAAAGCCTACCAGAAGGTACATACCTCTATTTTGACCAATTCTTCTCATCTGTTAAGCTCCTCGACATGCTGGCTGAAAGAAAAATAAATGCAACCGGAACTATCATGAAGAACTGTTTGGGTTCCAATGGCCCAACGCTTTTTACTGAAACAGAAATGAAAAGAAAGGGCAGAGGAACCTCTGTCATGTCTGTGCAATCAGATAGAAAAGTAGCCGTGACCCAGTGGTATGATAAAAAAGTAGTTCTCCTGTCTTCAAACTGCAAAGGTATAGAAGAGGAGACAAAGGTCAAACGGTATGACAAGCGCCAGGGTCTTACGTGCAGGTCAAATGTCCACAAGCAGTCTCTGACTACAACACCTACATGGGTGGGGTCGACCTTGTGGACTGCATGGTCAGCTATTACCTGTTTGAGGCGCGTACTAAAAAATGGACTGTGCATCTGTTTCATCATTTTGTGGATGCTGCACTAGCCAATGCATTTCATGAGCTGAAGGGCCATGGCCCAGAAGTTTCTGGTGACCTCAAACAGCTCATTGATCTTTGTTTCAACGTGGCTGAGTTTTTGCTCAATTCTGGAAGCTTGGAGTCACAAGGTCAAGAAAATAGCAACAAAGAACTCTTGGGTGAAACTCAACACCGGGTTTTGAGTGTGAAAAAGAGGCCAATCCCTCCACCATATGCCAGAGCTGCACTGCATCTACCAGAATTTTGTGACTTGGCAAATGCAGCCCAGTGCAGAAGGCCTGGATGCTGTAAAAGGTCAAGGTGGATGTGCTCGCAGTGTAAAATCATTCTCTGCTTGACACAAGACAACAACTGCTTCAAGAAATTTCATGAAGAGTAATGTTTTGTTTTCAATGTTTTGACAAATTTCTTTTAAAAGACAAAACCGATTTTTACTATACTCTTAGCTCGATAGGGACCCAATGTCCACACCTGTGGACATCCTCCAGAGGGAGGGAGGGGGATCAACTTTTTTTTTTAGTCGATCAGTGGTCAAAATGATTTTTTTTAAGTCAACTACAAAGAAATGAACATAATCAGAAAAGTATTTCTATGGTCAGGTCTCAGGAGGATATACAGGGGGTTGCCCCCTCCTCAGCACATTGCTCTTTACGCTTAAGTTTTAATTTTGTCCCAATTATTTAATAATGACTCCTGAAACACAAGGGCCGTTTAATAAGACGCTTTTTAAAAGTACTAAAAAAATCCCATACTTCTTTTTCCCAAACTTATCTGATCAAAAATTTGAGATAGCCATTTTGATCAGCATAGTTGAAAGGTCAATTAATCAAGCCTCTGGGGATGACACGAACCAGCACGTCCCTCGGGAATCTGTTGTAAGTTTGAAATTCGTTAATTCTTTGTTATTTGAAAGATGTGAAACAATGTATATGAAATGTTTAAAAGTTTTTACTTAATACTCTAAGCTGTTCCTAAGAAGTTTCACATACCTTTAGGGAATCTAAGTGTGCATAGTGTGATTTGATTCAGTTCAAAATTGTCCTGGATATTGGCAGTTTGACCTTCATACCCTTAGCCTCAGTAGAAGTAATGATCAAATCAGTAGCAGTTGTGATAGCATACTTATAGATCCTTTGATTAGTTCGACATCCCCTCAAAATCCACTGAAAATTTCAACTCAATACACTAAGCTCTTCCTAAGATATTGCTTGTAGGCCTTTAAAAGAACCTGCTTGAATGTAGTGGTTCAGTTAAATTGAAATTGCCCCTAAACATTCCCTGAAAATTTCACCTTAACATTGTTAGTCTCACTAGATACAACTCTTGTGAGACTAATAATGACCTCATCCTTTTACTAGAAATTCAAAATAAAAGGGAGGTTGCATATGAAGGAGCATAACAGGTACCATATTGGAGAAATTCCCCTGGCCCTTGGTTTAGATGTGTTTCATTATGATTTTAGTATCTAACAGAAACCAATAAACTAATCAACTTACCTTTCTTATTCATATCGTACACATTCAATTACGGTTATTTCATTTTCTTCAAGTTGTTCTTCTTCTACTAAATTTTGCAAGAATTCAGTGGCTTTTTGGTCTATATCATTGTTGTGTTTCACTGGTATAAGGATAGGATTTGTTTTTCCTAAAACTCTTGTACCACAGCTAAAATTACTCTTATGAAATTTAGGCCTATGTCTTGAGCCATGTGGTCTTAAATAGCTAGTCAATGGTTTCACTATAATTTAGAGCCATATCAATAAGAACATGTATTTTGGCAGAGTATCTCGAGCTATTGCTGAGATAGGCGTATTGACTGAAGTCATGTATTTTGTTGTTTTTCACTTTTACTACAGATAAAGGCCTTCGAAAGTTTTTGAGGATTGATGGAGCAGAGTATGGTGTACACCAGCAAAAGTTGGACTGATCAATTGCCACCAACATTTCATTCATCTTGTCCACATTTATGAAGTTCAAAATATCTGAAGAAATATCATCGCAAAACACTACTGAAGTCAAAATTCTTAGTCTGAAATGTGTCTTTTGTGTCAATGAAACTTGCACTTGCACCATCACTTGCACATGCACTTGCACCATCATAAAATTTTTGGCTGATAAATTTTATAAACTCTTTATTTGGACCTTCCTCTTCCTTCTTCAACTTTTTAACAGGAACTTCTTCCTTCTTCAGTTTTTTCTTTAAAAGTAGGCTTTCAATGGTCTGCCAGAAAATTTTCTTAATAAACTGAAGCGTTTGCTGATTTAGATGGAAAACAAGAATACATTCATTCATCATTCCACTATTTTGCTTGTACTGCAGCAAAATATCAAAATATACATCAACCAGTTTCATTAATAAACAGTAAGTTTTTCCTGGCACAGGTAGACCAATAATATGTAGATATGGTTGGTCACATTCTACAATCACTCTTTGCAAAGGAGTCAAAAAAATTCCGGCAATGTCTCGGTTCTGTGACTGTTGTCCATTTTTTAATTTGTATTCTTGGTTCAACTCCTCACGTACATTAAGATTTTCGACTAAGCTACCCCACTTTGTACCGGTTACATAATAATTACCATAGAACCTTAAATAAAAGTTTAGCAATTATTATCTTAGGGTTCAAAATATCCACAACGTTCCAACACATTTGATAAAAATGTGCCGAGAAAATTTGGATGCTCTAGCTTAAATCTCCGTGTCATAAGTCTCCTCCCTCCAGATGTTCTAACTCTTCAGCCACAAATTGTAAAAAAAAATCCAAGCACAGTTTTGTGCTGTTATGCACAATGCTCATGCAGCTTTGTCCTGTGATGAGTAACAAGCAGTTGTGACTATGATAGTAGTGAATTTTAATATTAACAAAAAATTACAGTATTTAGAACCTCAAAATCAAAAGAGATCTCTTCAAATATTCTACATAAAAGATATTTTTTTTGCATAAGACTGGAATTAATTTTTCTAGAAATTTGTTTATAATAAAGATCTTTTAGGGTCAAATCAATTTTGAAAAACGTTTCCAAAAGAAATATTATCAGTCCAAATGGGGATACTAAGAAATACTTGCAGAACCTTAATAGCAGTGATATGATTTTCCTTTTATCAAATGCAGAGAAAAATTACCAAAAAGGTGTAAAAAACAATACATGTTGTGCAAAAAACATTATATAGCCAACAAAGGGTTCTCTTATCAAACTAGACCTTTAGCCTGGCAAGAAGACTGTAAGATTTTCTTAGTTTTTCTTTCAAAGAATCAATTATAAGCCACATAGTGGATCTAATTGAAGTTCCAAATGGAAGGCCTAAGCACTTCAGTAAACTGGAAGATGAGATTGCGGTGGGCCAAACTTGTACTGTATCATTGGAGGCAATCTCCAGTCCAAAGACAAAGAAACACTGTTTTGGAAATAGCAACTGAAAGAACAATTTCTTTCAGTCCAGAGCAAACAACATCAACAGCTTTCTGGAGTACCCCAAGATTATTAGCCAAGAGAAGAATGTCAACAGCACATGACAAGTGCCGAAAAAATGCTGCAATAGTGCTAGGTCTTTTCAAAAGTGTTACCACCAGAGAAAAACACTACCCAAGGCCAGTGGCAATCCTGACGATAAGTTAATGAGAGACTAAAAGGTTAATGTTTTCATATTGGAGACCCATTCATTTTCTGGACTCACAACGAAGAGATCTTTCCAAAACTGCTAGAAATCACTCTAAAGCCTCTTAGCGTTCTACTACTAGTGTGTCGAGCGAACAGGCATTTTCGATCATGGAATATTTCGTGCAAAGGCTGTGTGCCCGGACAGTGACCAAACAGGGGGAAAGTACAATCTTTAAATCATAAGCTTCAAGCCTTGGGCAACTGATGCTATAATTAACTTTATGATAAAAAAAAAGCTTATCATTTAGAATTTTTCAAACTTTAAGTGTTTGAAAAACAGCTATTTTTTGAACAAAATCACCTGTTTTCTCTTTTTACCAAAAACAGAACAGAAACAGGTCTTTGGTGTTTTTTGTTGACCTGTTCTGTGAAATTATTCCGTATATGAAAGAGGCTGTCCCCTCCTCAATGCCTCACTCTTTACGCTAAAGTTTATTATTGTTTAAAAAAATGAGTTGTGAGAAAGTCAAACTCTAGCGTAAAGAGCAAGGCGTTGAGGAGGAGACAGCCCCTTTCATATACGGAAAAATTTCTGTTTGTTTTAAGTTTTAACGTCGTTCCTTACTTTCAGTTAAAAAAACTTGTTTTTTTATTTAATTTTTGAATGCTTTTGAATTAATGCAGGTTTTGATTTTGACTCACCGTACATGAATAATAATAATAATAAAAAAAAATAAAATAAAGATTAATTTTACTTTTATTTGGTTAAATAGATTTCTTGAAACTTGTTTAATTTTATTTACGAACGTTTTTATCAGTAATAAATATACATAACTTACGAATTAACTTACGTAACAACTTCTATATTCATATATTTCTAATACGTATATTAGAGGGTTTGCCCCCTAGTCAATACCTTGCTCTTTAAGTTAAAGTTCGAATTTTGTTCCAATTCTTTTAAAAATGACCGCTTAATCACAAATGCTCTTATGATAAATATGAAAAATGACCGCTTAATCACTAATCACAAATAGCTCTTATGAAAGTACTAAGAAATCTTTGGCTTAAAGAGCGAGACTATTGACTAGAGGGTGAAGCCAATCATATACGTAATGTTTTCTGTCATTTTAAGTTTTGATGTTGCTCCTTACTTTCAGTTGAAAAACTTTTTTTTTAATATAGTTTCTGATCTTTTTTTTAAATTAAATAAAAAAAAAACAAGTTTTTTTTAACTGAAAGTAAGGAGCGACATTGAAACTTAAAACGAACAGAAATTATTCTGTATATGAAAGAGGCTGTCCCCTCCTCAACACCTCGCTCTTTACGCTAAAGTTTTTCTTCAAAATACCTTCCCAGGACATACTTTTGTCAATATATATAAAATCATATTATTGAGTTAGGACTAAAGTAAATACACCATTCCATGCTTTTCTTTATGCTGATTAGGCTACGATTATAATAAACATTTCTATTCGAAATGAATTTCAGCCCCCCCCCTATATAGGCTATACCTAACCTAACCCTTAATTTGCCTATATAGGGGAGGGGGCTGAAACTCATTTCTGATAGAAATGCTTATTATATTTGTAATCAGCATAAAAAAAAGGCATCAAATGGTGTATTCACTTTAGTCCTAAATCAATAATATGATTTGGTATATATTGACTAAATTAAGTGCAACAAAATTGTTTTCAGCTTCACAGCTTTGCTCAGTTCAAATTTATAAGGTTTTAAAGATATGCAAATACATTTCCTAAATTTTGAAAAAAAACCTTGATATGGCTTAATTCTACTCAAATAACAAGAATTATATTGTCAGAACTAAAGCCAAAGAAAAAGGAATAGGTAAATGAAAATTAAAGTAAATGTTGTTTGGTCAAAATTTCAATAGCTGACAATACCTGTCAAGCTAGCAAATTTCAGGACCCACTAGAGGGAGAAGGAGTGGAGGTAGGTACTTCAAAATACCTTCCTAGGACATACCTGAGCCTTTAGACCCATCCCTGAAAGTTTCATTTCCCTAACCTAACTCCTTTCCAAGATAGCCAAAAGTAACTAAAGTAGAATTTTACCAAATATATTAACTAAAATAATTATATACACATGGAGGAAGAATTGTTTGCTTACCCTACTTTCCTTCTTATTGGCCCCAATTATTATTGGCTTAGCCTTTACACAAAAACCCTATTCTACTACCTATATACCCTTCTTTGCCTTCCAAGAAAAGAATGCTAGGCTAAACTCTTCCAAAATGACAGAATGCATATTCAACTTACAAAAAAAGAGATTAGCCAAGATTATTATTTTTGCTTTAGCGCCCATGATTCTGGAGTTGATGCTGTCAGCATTTAATTTTTAAGGTCTGTGATGGTTGCCAACTGGACATATTTTATGTCCAAAGGACATGCTGGGACACAATGACATAATTCGGCAAAAAAGGGACATATTTTGTAAGTTTCTGACATAAAATAGAATATTTCCCAGCTGGATACATATTTTTGCTTAAAAGAAAAGTCGTTTTTTACCAAATCAGCATTAAAACTACTTTTCTAGCACTAAATTACTCAACAATTTATTTTCTACTAATTTTTGACAGATGTTTTTTTTTACAAATGTTATTATTTTCTGGAGTTGCTTGCTCTTTCCTGCAGACATTACCTTAAATCACAGCTTGGAGTGAAATAAGGACTTTCGATCCTGTTGAATCACTTCTTATGATGACTGTTGTAGTTGGTTAAGTTCTGGTGGAAGATTCTGGTGCTTCCCAGTCAAACTTCCATGGTGTATCTTTCCACTCAGCATCCAGATGGCGTTTGAAAGCATCTGTTGATTCAGCAGCAACAGTGTCCTCCTTGAGGTTGTTCCAGAGGTTCTCGATCCGATTCGAGAAAAAATTGCATCTTGCTCCAGTTGGAGCGTGATGATTGCAGATTTGTCAAGGGTGTCCTTATGTTTTGTGGGAGGTGTTAATCTCCACGATCTTATTTTCTTGATTGGTTGAGAGGAGTTTGTGTGCCTGGATCATGTCTTTACGATTCTATCTGCATACTAAGGATGGGAAGATGAGTTCCTTCAGCTTTTCACTGTATGTCTTGTTGTCCCTTCCAGCAATCATCTTAGTGGCCCTTTATTGGATTTGCTCAATAACTGCATGGTCCTATTTGAATTGATGGGTGGCCAGTATTATCCCCACCTCCAGTCTCTTTCTTAAGAATCCTTTGTAGAGTTTGGTGATAATATGTTTACTCCTACTGGTGATGCTGTGTTTGATGATGCCTAGGGCTCTACGAGCATTGGTTGAGATTTTTTGTGAGTGGGAGCTGAATTTCAACTGGGAGTCAACGATGACGCCAAGGTCACTCTCCTCCTGGACAGGCTCAATTGTGTGGTGACTTCCCGAATTTTGGGTCATGAGGTACTGATGTTTGGGGTTTTTGTGTCCGAAGTGTATGACCTTGCATTTTTCTGCGTTGAATTCCAGCAGCCATCTTTTGACCCAGGAGCACATATGGTTGAGATCAGTTTGGAGGGATTGGATGGAAGAAGAGGTGTTGGCAGGACCTATGAGTTTCAAATCATCCGCATATAGGGTGGTTTTGTTGCTGGTGATGAGGGTTAGCTCATTTATGTAGATGTTAAACAGGGTGGGGCCCAGGACGCTGCCCTGGGGAACCCCACTAGTGACTTTGATTTCGTCAGAAAGGACATGGCTATTTGGTCCAGTTATCACTTTCACTTGCTGTGTTCTGTCCCTCAGAAAGTCCTCTGTCCAACTGACCACTTGTGGACTAACAGATAGAGTAAGTAGCCTGTGAATGAGGTATCGGTGACAAACCTTGTCAAATGCTTTGGCTAGGTCTAACAATATTATATCCACAGGTAATCCTCTTTCTAGTAGGTCAGTTACAAGACTATATGACTCAAGAAGGTTTGTGTCCACCGATCTCATTGAGCGAAAACCATGCTGACTACTGCTGATAAGTGAGTTGGCCTCAAGATGGTTAATGATACGCTTGTTTATGATTCTCTCCATGACCTTGCATGCCACACATGTAAGGCTGATAGGTCTGTAGTTTGCTGCAGAAGTTTTGCTACCCTTCTTGTGAATTGGGATGACTATTCCCTTTTTCCAGTCCCCAGGAAGCTTTCCTTGTGCAAGCGACAGATTGAATAGTTTTACCAGTGGGGCTGATATTGCAAGGCTTAATTCCTTCATCAGTCGTGGGCTGAGACCATCAGGTCCCGTCGATTTATTGGGATCGAGGTCCTTAAGCTGTTTGGTTACTTCTTCGATTGTGACTGGTGAGTGTACCATCGGGAAGGGAGTGTGAGCCTGTTCTGCTGGTGGGGGGGTTGATTGGGGGTCATCCATGGAGAACACTGAGGCAAACTGCTGATTAAGCAGGTTTGCTTTTTCAGAGGGGCAAGAGGATAAAGAGTTGTTGCTTACCAGGTCTGGTACGGTGTGTCTGCCTGGCTTCTTATGGGAGATGTATTTCCAGAATAATTTTGGGTTTTCCTTGACGTTTTTGGCCAGTCGTTCTTCGTAGTTTGAGGTCAGTTTTCTAGTTTATTTTCTGAGGAGGCTCCTTACAGTTTTTTACTGCTTGTACATAGCTGTAGTCTTCTGTTTCGTGTACTTATCCCAAAATTTTTTGTTCCTGTTGTATAGTTTCTTGATTTTTGGGGTGATGAAAGGTAGAGTTTTGTGTTTATTTTTCCATGTTACGCTGGTGTGTTTGGCTTGGCTCTCTAATAAGGTCTTTTTTAGAGTTAGCCATGAGGCTTCGACATCTTCTGATATAAGTGTTTCCAGGTTAGCATCTAACATCTCTTCCACCATCATCTTGTAATTTGTAAAGGATTGCTTGGTATATTTTGATGGTTTGGAGTTGAGTTGAATAGATGAGAGAACTGGCATGTGGTCACTTGAGCCAATTGGACTGAGAGTGTGTGTGTTGATCACCTTTTCTGGGTCATTCGTTATGACTAGGTCCAGTATGGAGGGATTTTGTCCTGGGCGCATTCTTGTGGGCATAGTTACTGTTTGGTACAGAAAGTTGTCGGAGAGGGCTTGTACTAATGGGTTTTGTTCAAGGCTTGACATCTATTTGAAAATATTCTTTTGTCTATAAACAATTTTAATTTCTCCTTGCTTTTACACTACAGTCAAGATAATAGGCAAGCATACCCTTTTTTAGTTAACAGTTGCTTCCGGCTTTCAATAGCCAGGCAAAAACATCTGTCTATTTATCAAGTATTCCTAACTGAAAATGAAAAGTTTGCAAAGAAAAAAATTAGATTCTTAATGATCTGGAATCAATTTCAATATCAATAGATGTACCAAAAAACTGATTCCTGATTCCAAGTATATAATATTTTTTAAATATAGTGTTACCCATTAGTGGGCCTGAGAAAATTTGCCAAATTTTCGAAAAAGGTGAAAAACACCCATAAAAGTCAAAGAATTTTAATGGAAATCACATCATCTGATTCAGCTCCTATCTATAAAAATGAAATTTTAATATGTTTGCCAGAAGAAGCATTACGGATTTGTGTTTATTTGTTGCTGTTGCTTTTTCCAAGGGTGATCATATCAAACCAAGGGTACTAGAATTTCACAAGAGGGCTCATTCAAACAAAAATTAAAAGATCTTTTATAAGTGACAATTTTTAGAAGAATTATATAGAGGAATTTTTACTAGAAAAATTTTCTACAGAGGGGGTGGATTTCCTGGGAAACTATTAGAAATAAATACACAACTAGTTTTTTTCTGCCAAAAGTAAGAAGTGACATTAAGACTTAAAATGTACAGAAATTATTCCATATATGACAGTGCTACTTTCTCTTAAAGACCCGCCTCTCTGCACTAATGTTTGACCTTTTGTCCAATTTTCTTAAGAACGATTTTTGAAACACAAGGACTTTGCCACCCTTGGAGTAAGCCTCCCCTTAAAACCTAGATGGAGAGGAGTAGATCCACCCCTCTCTCCACACGTGTTCTTTTCCCTAGATGCATCCAACAGAAATTTCGAAATAGATAATTTGTTAAAAATCGTCCAAAGAACATATAACAATGCCCTTGGTATTTACACAACCCATAAGAGTCCTGGGACAAGGGTTGTAAGTTATGTCCCAGGGGTATATAAGGTTTTATGGAAAGGGTAGTTGTATAAACTTCAGATGGGGCTCATTTGATTGACGTTTAGTGCCCTTTATAAGAGTCAAGAGTTATTTGTGACCATCCCCCCACGCCTATTAGGTTCCAAAACCCGCCGTCAATCAGAATTTGTAGACATCTATTTTGTTCAGCATTGTTCTAAGGTCCAGTTATTTTGCCTTTGGGGATGCCACCCCCCAAATCAAAGGGCAACCCGGCTTACCTAGTGCTCTGCAACCTCACTCGACTCCTGGATAGTACCTTATGACATGTGCAATCAATACTCTGATTGACAAAAAGCTACTAAAAGAAGTGAAAATACTGACCCTCATTCTGATCATACCTGTCAAACAGAACTCTTGTAGGAAAATGAGCCTTAAGCTCCGAAAACGAGTTTTTTACTGTTTAAATGTGTTTTATGACTTTTTTGCTCTCACACTTGTACATTTTTATTGATGAAATAAATGAATACTTTTTGTTTTCATTATATTCGATGTTCACTGACCATTTTGAAAAAGGTTTACAATATATAAAAACTAGTTTTAATGCACACCTGTTTTCTTCTTCTTCTTCTATTTAACAGCAGGCGGGCTTTTCAGTATAACTATTTAGCCCTTTTCCTTTTGCTTCACTCTGTGGGCTACAGAGCTACTGGCTTGATTGCCTCATATTTATTATATATATTCAGATATCTTTCAGCAGATCTTTTGACTCTAGGAGTTCAAATATAAGATGATAGATGTCCATTTCTATGCTCTTTGTGCAGGTATAGTTGGCTATGATCTTGGCTGATAGTGGGATTTTGTGGTGTTTAAAGTATTTTAACAGTTTAGAAAGCAAGGTATGTTGTACAGACGTCAGCATATTACATTCAAATAGGCAATGGTCAATTGTTTCATTATTCATATTATAATGCCTGCAAAGAGGGGATAGGGGAATTGAACCACTTGAATTAGAAATCTTATATGAGAATGAAAGAAAATTTAGTCAATTTGTTCAAGAAAGAATTCTATGATAAATTTTAGAAAGATACTTATTGGGAAAGGGGGAAAGTATAGGATTAATCTTATTAAAATTAATATCTGATAGCCTCCATCGGTAAATGTCTCTAATTGGGATTGGTCTCCCACTTGGCTGGTCAATATTTATAGCATTTTTTGCTATTTCATCAACCTGATGATTACCACTTATGCCAGAGTGGCTAGGAATGTACTGAAAGTAAGTATTTATGCCACTTGAAGCAAGATTATCAAGAATACTGTGACAATGATAAGTGTCAATGTCCAACTTATATTGAGGAGCTGAGGCCAGCAGCTCAAGGCTTGATAAAGAGTCGGAATAGATGATAATATTATTCGAATTTTCAATCAAAGATTGGTTTTGGTTAAGGTGTTCTAGTGCCATGATTATGGAATTTAACTCAGCAGACATTATAGATAAATTATTAAATAATCTCTTGCCCAGTGCAATTGTCAGGTGAGGAAGGAAATCACCACTTGCAGCTTTCTCATTCATTTTTGACCCATCAACAAATATTTGGAAGTGATTTTTTTAGGTAATTTTATTAAGTTCTGCAAATTTTTTCTGGACAAAAGCAATGGGGGTTAAATCTTTATTCCATTTTGAAAATTCAGTATTTATTATGGGAAATGACCAAGTTCATGGGGGGGATTGGGGGAAAGTAGGTGCACTAGACTCTGCTGGTACAGGGAACTTCTTTTGAATATTGGCATACTCATCTGCAATACATCTATACATGGCTGGATTTCTTAACCAATCATGTAATGTGTGTGAGCTATTTGATTCAATTTTTGTAAGATGTTTTATCAAGAGAAAGCTACGTCTCTCCCTTATTGTTGTTAATCCACTCTCCATGAGCAGAAACTTGGTGCTTGTGGGTTTCCTAAGACCAAATATGAGACGTATTATATCATTTTGTGTTGTTTCAATTTTTTGCATCTGGGTCTTTGCACATGCACCATAGACAATGAGCCCATAGTCAATATGGGGTCTTATATGTGATTTATAAAACTGGAGTAAGGTTTTCTCCTTACAACCCCAGGGTGTGGAAAGAAGTCTTTTTAGTATATTTGCTTTTCTATAACATTTTTTTATTATGTTTGAAATGTGGAGGTGGAAATTAAGTTTTTGGTCAAGCATGAGACCTAGGTAATTAATATTATTATCTTCTGGAATAGTTGTTTTATTTAGAGTTAGTTTTGCATTAACATGGTTTTGCTTCTGGTGAAATTGGATTATTTTTGACTTGGTGGGTGCAATGGGTAAATCTGAATGTTGAGAGAATTTTTTAAACTGGAAAAGTGACTTTTGCAGATTTGACTATGCTATCTGAAAGGTGTTGCCAGATGACCATAGCACCAGATCATCAGCATATTGTAGATTCGTATGGGGTAGGTTCATGTCCCAGAGATATAGGGCAAATAGGAGGCAACTGAGGACTGCTCCCTGAGGTAGGCCTTTGGATATTGTCTTTTGGGGTGAAGAGGCTTAACCAACACAAACAATGAAACTTCGCACTTATATGAAGGATTTAATAAAGGATACTAGCTTAGGAGGTACTCCAATGTTTGCAAGTTTATTTAAAAGGATTTGGTGTTCACATTGTCATATGCTCCTTCAAAATCTAGGAAAGCTGCCACTAGGATATTATTTTATTGAGAGATTCATTTATTGCATTTGTTAGCAAAATGAAATCATGTGTTGAGGAGTGATATTTCCTGAATCCAGTTTGAGTGTGTGGGATCATATTATTTTTCTCAACAAACCAGAGGAGTCTGTGATAAATCATTTTCTCCATTATTTTACCCATCACAGGTGTAATCATTATGGGCCTATAAGACTCAGGGTTATCTTTTGGTTTATTTTTCTTTAGGATTGGTAGGAGGGACGAACATTTCCATATATTGGGGAACCTAGAAGATGCCCAAGCGTGATTATGACAATTTAGCAGTTCTTGTTTGTATGAAGGTGTGAGATTCTTTTTCCATGTAGGGTGTATATTGTCATAGCTGCTGCTAGTTTTGGACCTAATATGATGTATTGCATTATTCAATTCCTGGTTTGAAAATGGATTAGTTATGTACTCGGATCCTGGGCGTGGTTGGTAACTAGGGTTCATAGAAATTGTTGACAGTTTGCTTTGATTATTTGATGTTAGCTTATTAACAAAAAGAGTTGCAAATAGGTTAGCCTTTTCGTTATCATTGTCATAATGGGTATTATTATGTATAAGCTCATACAGGAGTGGGTTGGGAGAAGTCTTTTTCCCACATATGTTGCTTATGACTTTATGTATAATTTTCTCATGCGTTTCTCTGGAGAGACTATTTGCAAAATTTTTCCATTATTTATATCTGGCACATATTATAGTACTTTTTAGATAAGATCCTGCTTGTAAATTTTTCGACTATATAGTAGGTGTTTTTTTTTTTTATTAATTATTTCCTAGCTTCCTTTTTTATATTCCATCTATTTATGCACTTATTTTTCCACCAAGCCTTAAGAATTTGTTTATGGAATTTTTTATTAGTCATTGTCCTAGGGATAGCATGATTAGCTGTATTTATTAGTAAAGATGTCAACGCTTCAGCATGTGTGTCAACTGTTGTGTTGGAAATGCATGAACTTTGGGTGAGACTTGTAATTTCATCATTTAGCTTATTTTGGAAAATAGACCAATTTGGTTTAGTGTTGATATATTTGGAGGTATGAAATGAAGTTTCAGCAGGTTCATTTAGGGAGCAAACTATAGCAAAGTGGTCTGTACATAGACTATCAATTTTATTTATGTAAATTTTGTTCAACAAATTAAAAGACACAATTTGTAGGTCAATTGTGGAGAATTTGCCACTTTTGGGGTTGAAATATGTATTCAGGTTTGGAGGGGTAGCAACAGCTAATCCATTTTTATTTGAAGTCATATGCTCAATAAATTTACCAGCTTTATTTGCTGGTTTATTCTCCCACAAAAGGCTGTGGGCATTGAAATCACCACAAATAATGATATTTTTTAACATATTTGAATTATTTATATAATTAAAGAAATCCTTGGCATCTGTAGTTTGGCCATTAGGGTTATAAAAGCTTATTATGTAGGTTTTTAAATTATTCAGCCCAACACTTATACCAATTACATCAACATCTTTTTCAAAATCTGGAAAATTGATGCCACAAAATTTTATATTATTATTAACTAATAAAGCTACACCACCTCCTTTTCTCTCTGAAGATCTATCCTTTCTCAGGATAGTATATCCCAGAGACTTAATAAGTTGATTTTGGGTTAAATGAGTTTCCTGGAGGCAAGCAATATTAATGGAATTATTATTCATAAATGATATTAGTTCATTTAGCTTATTTTCTGTGAGTGATCTTACATTCCATTGGAGTATTGATAAATGTTGTGTTGTTGATTTATTCTTCATATGACTGTGTATCAATGTTCAGCTTTGTTAAAAGTAAAGCAAGATCTTTTTTTGCTTGAATGAGCATATCATCTGGGATGTAGATTTTTGACAATTCTGCACTGAGTTTTGTTTTCTGTAGTTGATGTATGTTCATGGCCTGAACTGAATTACAGTTTAGAATGAATAAGCATATATTTGGGGATTGCATTTTTGGTAGTGCATCCTGTTTGTTGGTTAAGGGATTGATTCCTGGTAGTGTTTCTGGTTTGTTTCTTCTTGGAAGGGAGGGCCAGGCTGGCCTCATCTCACCGGAAAACGAGGCTTGCTGGCCTGGTGATTCCTCCTGATAGGAATTTGAGCTAGGGGGCTTAGAAGATGGTGTTTTATATGGGGTGCTTGATGCATGGGGGGCATTTGACTTGGGGGTTTTGGTTGGTTTCATTACAGGCTTTATTTGGTATTGTTGGGCAACATTTACTTCCATTGCTGCAAAGGGGTATGGGATGGCCTTCTCTGTTGATATTTGGAGTGTCAGAGCTCTTTTCTTGTATGCAGGGCATAATGATTTATTTGTAGATTCATGTGGGCCTTTGCAATTGATGCATGTAGGCTGAGTGTTGTTGCAAGTTGTCAGCTCTTTAGGATGGAAAGATTTACAAGTACTACACTCTTGGAGAATTTCATTGCATTTGTTTGTCGTGTGTCCCAGATTGAAACACTTCTGACACTGAATAGGCTTAGGTTTGTATTCCTTGTGTGGTTTGATTTGACCAAATAGGAATAATTTTTCTGGGACATCAATTTTATCCTTTAGTGTGAATAAGAAGGATCTACTAGTTTTTATGCCATTAGAGTTAGATTTTCCAAGTTGGGTAACATCCTCAACTGGGATTGTGTTTCCAGCCCTATCTGAGAGGCCTTCTTTTAACTCCTGAGTAGATATCTCTGGGGGAACATTATAAACTACTATTTTTGTTGTTGATTGTTTTGGGTTCCAATTAGATGCAATAATTGGGGTATTCAGAAGGGATTTAAGGTTAATTATTATATCTGCTGATTTCTGATCTTCTACAGCTATTAGCAGAGATCCATCACGGTTAATGTTAAGAGAGAACATTGATTTTAGCAATTTAAAAATTGCATCTCTTATTGCAGTGATCATTTTTATTTCAAAGGAGGTAGTGGAAGTAATTTTAAGGTAAATTCCTAAGTTTTTGGAGGGAGAATCTTGGGCAGGGAGAGGGGAAATGCTTTTAATTGGGGAGATTTTTTTTCCTTTCCCAAAGGTCTGCGAGTCCCCTCCAGGTCTGCGAGCAAAAAATCATTGTACTTGAAACGACGAAACCTACGACGGCATTTATTTAGAATACAATAAGTTTAATATAACAGAAATATTTATTAAATAATTTGTCTTAATAATATATACAGAGATTAATATAATGGTGAAACGAGATAAAAGCGACAACCCAGTCTTTTCGAATTTACATTCCCTATCATAGAGCCCCTGGCACCGGCTCAGTCAATGCACCAAATCCCCCTCCTTGTGTTTGCAAAGAGGGTAAGTATACCTGTCTTCTTTGCAACTTCGTTTTTTTTTTAGCCTGTTTCTGAATATTTGAAACATATGGATGTGAGTAGTTAAAACAAAAATCAAACTGAAAGCACAAAATTTCTCAAGTGAAAGCAAAGATCGACATTAAGACTCGACACGAAGTACCATTCAACTGTTTATTAGAAGGGTGGGGGGGGCCAATTGCAAATTTTCCCTCTTCTAAGATTTGAAGTTCTTTCGGTTAAGCACTGCTCAAACTTCAACTTACACGGTGGAGGGGCGAGGTGAAAGTCCTTTACATATACAGGATAATTCATATTCGTTTGAATTCAATCTCTGTCTTTGCCTTCATATTTATAGATACAGTCTCCATGATATTTCAGTGCCACACTCGCTGAAGAGAAAAAGAGACACAGTGACCGCTTCCCACGGGACAAAGTGATTTTCCTTATTGCACAAGATGGGAGGCTGTATTTACGCTAGACGGAATTTTCGGCTACGGTAATTTCAATGGTACAGTTTCCATTTCAATGTGACACCATTTTCGTGGTGTTTCAGGATATTTTTGGGAATTCCCATAGTTCCACATTTACAATCAACTGTAACTATTCAGCTTAACGAAAATGATAGTTACCATTCTTGGATCAGCTAAAAATGGCAATTTTTGTTTAGCCGACATTTTTTTTCGAAATGTGCTTTTGAATTTCCGATTACTACGCGCTAGAGTTCGTTCTTTACAAGGTTACATTGCTGCAACCAGGAATTGAAAAAGCTTGCAGTTTCAATTTAGAGCTTAAATAAGACTGAATATTAAGCCATGTAACTTATTCATATGTGCTTATATGCACCTAACATATTGCTTTCCTTCATCATCAACTATGAATTCCGGTGTATCTATATTTTCCGGCTGTTCTCCAGAAATCGGAGTTCCGACCTCATTCTCGATGTATTGATCCACGGCTTTGAGATTATGAATACTTCTGGTGAAAGGCTGCTTGCATACTGGACATTCTGGTTTAATCTAAAATGAAACAACAAAAAATATATAGGAAATGAAGAGTAATATAAAATAAAACGTCAATCATTTCCTATTTATAACAGGAAACAGGAATTTAAAAGTAGATAGAAACAGTGAACCTAGATGAATTATAATGTTTCGCAATATCAAAAACTATTCCCCAACAATTGTACTAACAATTGAGTTCCACGAGGCAACCAAAGAATTGCTTGCCAACCTAGTGGTACCACTAGCGACTTCGCCGACAGAAGTTCTGTGGGACCAACATTTTTGTTTTATTCCTCTGTCAACAATTAAATGCTGTAGTTGTAAACCGCTTAAAGGTTTAAAAATTGTAGGTCCGAAGAAGAAATTTTTCCTCGAAAAGAAAAGCAAGGGAAATCATTATACGTTCCTCAAAGACCACCTCAAAATGCGCCTTTATCTTATAAAAGTTTATCTTCTCTATTTTCTGAAACCCAATGAATATTGTTAATTTTGAAACGCACCTTGTATACAAGATAATCTTTGAACCCAAAACATAAAAAAATATATATTCTAAATTGCAGCCTGTACAAGCTAAGGTTAAACTACTTTGCCTCAAAACGCAACATCCAGTAATTGTTTCTACTCCAATTGATAATAATAATCATTTGATTCTATGCCTGTCCCCAAGTGAATAACACATAAATACTTTATTAATAATTGAAAAACTATGTCCTAGTAATACATTATCACTTATAATTGCTGCGTAAAACTTGCTGATATTTGAAGACCAGGCACAATTTAAGGTTCCAAAAATATAAATTAAAAATCTAGTTCCACTTCCAAAAAAGATGCAATATGCCTGGCATCTGAGGAGTCATTGAATTAAATTAATAATAATAATGTATTGTTACCCTCTGTACACAAAAAAAATGCGCTACAGAGGAGCATAAGAAATTGAAAAGAAAAACAAAAGGTGTAAAGACAAAAATAAAGAACAGGTCTTGACAACTTTAATTTTCAAGCACTCATTCAGCATACAGTTCCAGTTCCAAATTTGTGAAAGGGTATATGGACGACCTAATTAAGTCCATTCACATCTTTGACACCACAAAAATATCTTCAGATAAAAATTAAAATATCCTCCACTCACTTAACAACATGTTCTCCTTATAAAATTACTTCATTCCAATAATGTGTTGTGGGAAGTGCGGGTACTTGATCTGCCTGTCCCCAGCAGTTCAAGACACATAGGCCGGCCAGGACCTATACGGCTCTTCCCCCTCTCTCCGACTCTCTTCTGCACATTTAATAATTAGTATTGAATCAACACCTTTTACATTGTCTTCTTAAGACAATGAAGAAGTACATGGGTCAAACATTATAAGATTTCACAACTAGTGACGCTACGCACTTGATAGAAGGCAAGTCAGTGGCAATTCTGTTGCAGCGGCCAGCAAACCTACGAGACAGTTCATTCATTTTTTGACAAAATCTAAAAAACACCGTACAGGCGTTAAATATATTTATTATCAGTCCAAATGGGGATACTAAGAAATACTTGCAGAACCTTAATAGCAGTGATATGATTTTCCTTTTATCAAATGCAGAGAAAAATTACCAAAAAGGTGTAAAAAACAATACATGTTGTGCAAAAAACACATTATATAGCCAACCAAGGGTTCTCTTATCAAACTAGACCTTTAGCCTGGCGAGAAGACCGTAAGATTTTCTTAATTTTTCTTTCAAAGAATCAATTATAAGCCGCATAGTGCATCTAATTGAAGTTCCAAATGGAAGGCCTAAGCACTTCAGTAAACTGGAAGATGAGATTGCGGTGGGCCAAACTTGTACTGTATCATTGGAGGCGATCTCCAGTCCAAAGACAAAGAAACACTGTTTTGGAAATAGCGACTGAAAGAACAATTTCTTTCAGTCCAGAGCAAACAACATCAACAGCTTTCTGGAGTACCCCAAGATTATTAGCCAAAAGAAGAATGTCAACGGCACATGACAAGTGCCGAAAAAAATGCTGCAATAGTGCTAGGTTTTTTTTCAAAAGTGTTACCACCAGAGAAAAACACTACCCGAGGCCAGTGGCAATCCTGACGAGAAGTTAATGAGAGACTAAAAGGTTAATGTTTTCATATTTGAAACCCCTTCATTTTCTGGACTCAAAACAAAGAGATCTTTCCAAAACTGCCAGAAATCACTCGAAAGCCTCTTAGCGTACTACTACTAGTGTGTCGAGCGAACAGGCATTTTCGATCAAGG
Source organism: Artemia sp. Qi Xiang Cuo (assembly GCF_049724085.1). Classification (NCBI taxonomy): domain Eukaryota; kingdom Metazoa; phylum Arthropoda; class Branchiopoda; order Anostraca; family Artemiidae; genus Artemia; species Artemia sp. Qi Xiang Cuo. The sequence continues at coordinate 39,010,154 of NC_142807.1, forward strand.
ATTATTTCGTGCAAAAGCTGTATGCCCGGACAGTGACCAAACAGGGGGAAGGTACAATCTTTATATAATAATCTTCAAGCCTTGGAAAACTGATCATATAATTAACTTTATGATAAAAAAAAGCTTATCATTTAGAATTTTTCAAAATTTAAGTTTTTGAAAAACAGCTATTTTTTTAACAAAAACACCTGTTTTCTCTTTTTACCAAAAACAGAACAGAAAGAGGTCTTCGGTTTTTTTTTGTTGACCTGTTCTGTTTCTATTCTGTTTCATTCAAGCCCTGTTTATTTTTTTTTTCAGACAGTGCCGAGGAAAAAACAGTGACATTTTGCTCTTTACTAAATTAATGCTTTTGAGTTAACATAACTGGGAGTCTACCTCCTCTAAAAGTTTTATAGCAGTACCACAACGTTAATTATTTAGTTGTTGAGCAAATGCTTACGAACTAGCCTACCTGCTTAGAAATTACTATATAAATACCTTTGAACATTCTAATAGATGTGTGAAACAGGAAATATGGTGACAGCTGTCACTAAATGACTCATCTTCAGGCAATGGAGTTACTAGGCAAATAGGGCACTCTACAAAATCTCCAGTTGGCGAGCTCCTTTTTCTCTGAGGACACTCTTCTTTGGAGAGGATAGCTTCAATTTTTCTGATCTAAAGTTCAGAGAGAATTTAGGATGAAAAACGAGCAAAGTCCTGGCTCATTGCAAAGCAGACCGACGGAATACACATAACCAAAATACTAGGGGTAAAAACGACTATTGTACTCAACCTACAGTGTCTGCCAGGTCCACGTCTTTCATAATAAAAGCTGTAAATTTATGGAATAATTTGGATAATGATATGAAGAAGATAGAAAATTTTTTAGTGAATTTAAAGGAAAATTGAAAGACAAATTATTAAGTAAGTATCAATTCTAGTTTTGTTTGTTTTGGAAGAAATTTGATTTGATTTAAATTAAGCTATAATGGTTCTTTGATTTGTGAGTGTGACCCCAGAGTATGAATATGGTATATAGTTGCTGCCCCTGTAGCATTATTATCATTTTTTATTTATTTTTATTCTTTTTTCTCTTTTATTTTTCATTCTTTTTTATTATAATGAATTTAAAAGATGTTAAACATAAGTGGTTTTCTTTTTACCTGACTCACCCCATGTCAACCGTTTGGTTTTGAACCATCTTTGGATATGCCTGGTCCTGCCTCCGAGTCTCCAATACCCTTGGTCAGAACACAAGTTCAAGTAGCATGAGCTAATGAGACTGGCTAGTCGTTTGGCTAAGTCGTTTTGATTGGCTAAGAGGTACTTACGTGTTATCGCAGCAACACTCAAAAAGTTTGCTCTGTTTGATATGAGAAAAACCGGTTTGTCTGTCTGCAATCGCTTTTAATTATCTTAGAAAAACTACGATGCAGGTCCAATCTGATTAAAATTCAATAGATAGAGGTGGTTAAGATAGGTTAGGCATTTAATTTAATGCGTTCTGGGCGGCCTCCTTTCCATATTTCTCTGTTGTAGTTTCCATAATTTTGTTACTAAGTCTAGAGTTCGCTTTTTACCATAATAAACCTAAGTATGTGACTTAAGCTTTTGATGAGAACCAAACCTACATATGTTATATTTTAACACTTCAGTTAATATGGGCTATAGTTTGTTCTTTAATCCATTTTTTTCAAAATAAAAGAATTAACTTATTGTTAAATATGAAGTTATTATTATGTCTCAGGTTGGCCAAGTGGTTTTGGCCCAAGACTAAGTGAATCTGAACCCAATATATAGGTCGTGGCATGGAGCCTAAGACCTGATAAGATTTATATTCAACCTCGTAATCATGCGAAGGGATCTTCTTTTTGTAAATATATTTTCTTGTCAAACTAAAACACCTCACGCACACTAGCCTTTTCAACATTAGTTTGCTCAGTAGTCACCATAACAAATTATTAAATTGTACTGATTTTTTTTTGCGTTTAACAGTTATTAATATAATTATGTCACAACGTCATTACATACAGACAAAACTGAAGTCATTATTACTAACAATAAAAAGTATGTTTTACTTTTTAAGCCATTTATGGTTATAACCTACGGTTGTGACGCCATTTATCATCTTTTGTAAGAATTAAATAAAAAAAACACAAAAAAACAATTTCTTAAACTGAAAGTAAGGAACGACGTTAAAACTTAAAACAAACAGAAATTATTCCGTATATGAAAGGGGCTGTCCCCTCCTCAACGCTTCACTCTTTACGCTAAAGTTTATTATTGCTTAAAAAAATGAGTCGTGAGAAAGTCAAATTCTAGTGTAAAGAGCGAGGTGTTGAGGAGGGGACAGCCCCTTTCATATACGGAAAAATTTCTGTTCGTTTTAAGTTTTAACGTCATTCCTTACTTTCAGTTAAAAAAACTTGTTTTTTTATTTAATTTTTGAACGCTTTTGAATTAATACAGGTTTTGATTTTGGCTCACCGTACATGAATAATAATAAAAAAAAAGATTAATTTTACTTTTATTTGGGGGTTCGCCCCCTAGTTAATACCTTGCTCTTTAAGCGAAAGTTAAAATTTTGTTCCAATTCTTTAAAAATGACCGCTTAAATGGCTCACCACCGTACATGAATAATAATAAAAAAAAGATTAATTTTACTTTTATTAGGGGGTTCGCCCCCTAGTTAATACCTTGCTCTTTAAGCGAAAGTTAAAATTTTGTTCCAATTCTTTAAAAATGACCGCTTAATCACAAAGGCTGTTAATTAGAATAAATAGCTCTTATGAAAGTACTAAAAAATCTTTGGCTTAAAGAGCGAGGTATTGACTAGGGGGTGAACCCAATCAAATATGTAATATTTTCTGTTCGTTTAATGTTTTGATGTTGCTGCTGTTGCAGTCATCCTAAAAGACATACTTATAATATTTTCGACCATGCTGAAAAAAATGGCTATCTCAAAATTTTGATCGGGTGACTTTGGAAAAAAATGAGCAAGGGAGGGGGCCTAGTTGCCCTCCATTTTTTTGTCACTTAAAAAGGGCACTAGAACTTTTAATTTCCATTCCAATGAGCCCTCCTACGATATTCTAGGACCATTGGGTTGATACGATCACCCCTGAAAAAAAAACAAAACAACCAAATAAACACGCACCCGTGATCTTTCTTCTGGCAAAAAATGCAAAATTCCACATTTTTGTAGATAAGGAGCTTCAAACCTCTACAGTAGAGTTCTCTTACACTCTGACTATGATTCTGTGATTCTCATCAGGATTCTATAGAGTTTAGGGGGCCTATCCCCCTTTTTTCGAAAATCAGCCAAATTTTCTCAGCCGCGTAAGTTTTGATGGGTAGAACCAAATTTGATGAAGCTTATATATTTGGAATCAACATTAAAATATTATTCTTTTGGTGTATCTATTTGTATCAAAATACCGTTTTCTAGAGTTTCGGTTACCATTGAGCCGGGTTGCTCCTTACTTACAGTTCGTTACCACGAACTGTTTGATAATGCTGGGAAATCCAGCACCCCCTTCATAACAATGTCCCTTCCCCCATGAAAACTTCCTTCATGGAAAGATCCCCCCACTAAACCCGCGACCCCCCCCCCCCCAATACCAGAAAAATCCCCCTGAAAACGTCTGTATATTTCTCAATAACCAATACTATAGGTTAACATTGGGTAAAGTACATAACTTTCAGCCCTCCCCCCAGGGACAATGAAAACTTTATATACTTGATTATTTGATTATGTATTTGATTATGATTGTTTGATTCTTTGAAATTGAACTTGAACTTTCAATTTCCAATCGAATGAGCCTCCTTCAAAGTTTTTAGGACCATCCCTTCTATAAAAACCTTAAATTTTAACAATTGGTAACTTGCAATAACATACAGATTGCTGATACAGGTGTATCAGCAATTTTTTTTGGAACAGCTTAACGCATCAAGATACAACTTCTTCGGCATCTATCTGCTACTACTGCTATTAATACTGCTGCTACTACTACTAATTCAACACTATTATTACTACTACAGCTCCTACTACGACCTATGCTACTATTAAACCATCACTATTAAGGCTAAGCTAATCAAGTTAAAAATTGAGTACCAACTTCTCTGGAAATGATACTTTTGCATATCCACCATTTGTACAATGGAATTTTTTTGATACTCCAAAGAAATTTATTTCCTTACTGTCATGACAAAGCACGCAAACGTTTCCAATAGTTACCTGACGAAGGCTAAATTAAAAGACTTTTGGTTTTAAAAGGGTTTTATTATATAGAAAAATATCTACAAATATGCCTGTTTGATTAAAAGTTTGAAGTTTTATCAGAAAAGTGTACAAACCTCCAACTATTTTTAAATTGGAGCATTTCACCAACAAATTTGACGGAACAAAAAAGTTACCTGTTTTTGACAAAAGTCAGAACCCAATTTGCCTAGTGCCAACATACTTGGGGAATACTTGTGGGCAGATCCTGGTGGATTTGACATGCCTATTCTTTTTACTTTATGTCTTTGTCTCTCTTCGACCTTTTCAAATGTCTAAATGTATAAAATACTATTCAAATAGTGGAAGCAAAGAACTGAAAGAATTGCCTCATGTATTGAGACAAAATTGGATAATCATATGGAGTGTAATTGTGTGACTTAGGTTCTATAATATAATGTGCGATATAGGTCTCTTTATAAACGCTGGCCATTTCAAAATTAATCTACCAGTTTAATATACTTTAAAAAAAATTTTAATTTGACAATCCTTTGTCTGGAAGCCTAATATTTTTGAAATATTCATGTCCTACTTAAGATTATTAGAAGTTTGTGACACTAAGGATTTTAACATGCTTCATTAGCATTTTGGGTGGGATAAGAATTCCATGCTAATTAGGGAGGGGTTCAGAGAGAATATTTTGTATTTTGCAGCTTCGGATTAATTTGAAAGAAAAGAAGTATAGTATTTACTTAGAGAGGGTGTACTTCAAACTTATTCAGTGATAAATGAATTAGGGTGTTGAGATCAACCAAGTCAAATGCTTAAAAATATGAACATGGTATGAGGCCAAGTGGCAATTCTGCAGATGATGGAAAAATCTATCATCAAAACAGTAAAACTACAATTAAAAAGAAACTTTTGTTAATGTGAAATATTCTTACAAATAATAATGATCAATCTTGCTGTTGGGAAAGTACCTGTAAATTTGACAACTATGTTTTGACTTTGACACCAATAGTTTCTCATCTGTTTTACATGTTCAGTGGAGTTTTGACAGAGTCACCTATATTTTGACAGGGCCTGTTGCTGTCTGTCAAAAATTTTGACAAGGTTACTATAAAATATTATCAAAAGAAATAAATCTCATAATAGAAGCCAGTATTTAAATTTGGCTCAAAGAACATTTTTAGTTCGTCTGATATTCCACTACATCATACATGAATTTTTGACACTTGGAACATAGTTTCATCAATATAATATTACCTTCCATTTTAAATTAATTTTATCAAGAAAAACCAATATGGCTACATTTTAAAGAAGATCAGATGCATCTTGATGCACTGGTGCTGATCCCAACTTTTTTTGCAAAAAACAACCAAGTAATGACAGTTTGAACACTACATAGTTAAAAAGTTGTCAAGAGCTCAGTTTATGTCAAAAACAGGAAACTGATTGAATTGACAATTCTTTTCTTATCTTGGGGCATCAAACAGTTCGTGGTAACAAACTGTAAGTAAGGAGCAAGTCGGCTCAATAGTAACCAAAACTCTAAAAACGGAATTTTGATACCAATAGACACATCAAAAGAATCAAATTTTTATGTTGATTTCAAATATATGTTTCATCAATTTTAGCCTTGACCATCCAAAGTTACATGTCTGAGAATACTTGCCTTATTTTCGAAAAAAAGGAGAAGCCACCACTAAAAGTTGAAAAACTTTAATGAAAATCACACCATCTGATTCAGCGTATCAGAGAACCCTACTATAGAAGTTTCGGTGTGCGTGTAACTGAACTCCTGTAACTGAACCACTGTGCAACTGAACAACCGGGCAACTGAACCACCGAGCAACTGAACCCCATTTAACTAAACCCTCATGAAAATAAACCCCTGTGTAACTAAACCCCCATGTAACTGAACCACCTTGCAACTGAACCACCGTGAAACTGAACCACCATGCAACTGAACCCTTGTGCAACTCAACTACTGTACTTACATTGGGTAAAAAACAATAGAGTTATGAACCTTATTTATTTAACCACGGAATAATTATTTAACCTTTGAACTGTTTTAAATAAAATGGCCACCCAAAATTTAAATCGGATGCATTTGGGGGAAAATAGGGTGAGGCGGAAGCCCTCTGATCACTTTTAACTCTGAAAAAGTGCCCTGGAAATTCAGATATCCAATCGAATAAGCCGCCCCCCAAAAATTCATACAACATTTTTTCTACAAAAACCTTATGTGTTAGCAATGAGCAACTAGCTTAACTTACAGCCCTTGCCCCATATGCTGCTGGTGGGGTTGTTAACCCCAAAGGCAGGGTTTATAGAACTACAGACTATATGGCACAAAATGCTTATTTTAATTTTGCGCTGCTTTCTTGGGGGGGGGGAATGTATTTTAATAGGGAAAGGCTAATTTTCATGTTATTAACTTTGATTATTAGAAAGTGAACTTGAAATTTGAATGTCCAATCAAATGAGCCTCCTTCAAAGTTTTTACAACCATCCCTTCTATAAAAACCTTAAATTTTAACAATTGGTAAATTGCAATAACATACAGATTGCTGATACAGGTGTATCAGCTATTTTTTTTGGAACAGCTTAGCGTATCAAGATACAACTTCTGGGGCAACTACCAGCTACTACTGCTATTAATACTGCTGCTACTACTACTAATTCAACACTATTATTACTACTACAGCTCCTACTACGACCTCTGCTACTATTCAACTAGCACTATTAAGGCTAAGCTAACCAAGTTTAAAAAATTGGACAGAATGGGGTATTTGAGGTGGAACCTGAACTACATCAAAAGACACTATGTGCATTCAGATTTTCAAAATGACGTATCTCAAAAAGGGATTTGTGTATTAAGTTGGAGCTTTCAGAAAGTACTAAATCTTGCAAAAACAGAGCAGCAAAAACGCTTGGTTCTTAAGCGTTTAAATCCGGCCCTGTGCACGCTACTGCTAATGCTATTACTGTTTTAATTACATTTACTATTACTGCTACTAAGACAACTACTACTACTACTAGTTCGACTGCTACTTCTGTTGCAACCACTTGTAAGCTAAAAGTATTAAGATGAAAATTAAGCAACTACATGAACATATAGGTTATCAAAAGAAAATATTGTCAATGGGATAGTAACAGCTAATTGTATTAAGTTGAAACTTCTAGAACTTGATGAGAGGAATCTTCAGCTGACCAAAAGGCAATATGTTAATACTACTGCTGCTACTAGCACTAGTGCTATTACTAATAATGCTACTGAGTCGCTATTCAGTCTCTGACCTGTTAAGACATATTTATTCTTTTAAAGGATTAAATCCCAGTTTTGAACAGATTTGAATTAAAAGGATTATATTCGGACTTAATTAGAGACTAAACTTCATTTTATCCTAAACCCCAAGAATGACTACGAGAGTATGCCCCGAATGCCGCTGCAGGGCAACGTTAAACTGTTTGATATGCAATGACTGTGGATCATATTTCCACAAACAATGTGCTGGAATTGAATGTTTCCAATGGACTAAAAGTTGGCTATGCCTAGATTGTTCTGTGAAAAAGGATAGTTTAAACAAGGATAGTCCAAAAAAGGTAATTACTTTTGCTGATACAGGTTCCAGTCAACCCCAGCCTCTGCCAATTACTCCCCCTCGTTGTCTATTGGACAATGACCTGGAATCTCATAAAGAGTCTGATGCTAAGAAAGTTGTGCAGCTGGTCTCTAGCAATGACCCTGGTGCTCAACTACAACTAACAGACATCCTAGAAACAGCAAGACTGGACCACCCCCTCTCAGACTCGGATAACGTGCAAGGCCAAAGGCGCCTACTCGTGAAGCTGTGCAAGGACTGTGAAGAAACCTGAAGAAAGCAATCGAAAATCTTGAAGGGTGCACCAAATCTGCGAAGAGCCACTGACAACCATGTCCGACAATACGTCTATGTGAATCCAGATCTCACGCCAATGCAAAAAACTGAACAAGCTGCTAGACGCCATGCAAAGACATCACAGTCCTCCGACAACCAACCAGATGCAGGCTCTTTAGTTGCTGTTCAATCGTTATTCCAGCCCACGTCGTCAGTGACATGGCGTAGGCCGCAGGTTCCAGAAAAAGGCCTTGACTGGAATTAAATGTCTTTATTTTAATTCTGATTCTCTGCTAAACAAGATGGATGAAGTGAGACATGTTGTAAGTGCTGAAAATCCGCATATATTCGGAATAGCTGAGGTGAAACCAAAAAATAGCAGATACCTGCCTCAGAAACGATTCAGAACTGATAGAGGACATCCACCTACTAGCACCGGTGGGAAAATCTGATCACTGTATAGTAGGCTTCCAGGTTTTGGCTAATGGCAGAAAAGACAAAAAAAAAACACCATGAAAAAATAACAACAGAGCAGACGTCGCTGCGATGTGCAATGACCTCAGCACAGTGGATTGGGAGAAAGAGTTCAGTTTGTGTGAAAGCAGTAAGAAAATGTACTCCAAAGTCCTCTCCGTCATGTCTCAGGCTGAGGAGAAACGCGTACCATTTGCCAAACATTATAAAAGACCAACCCTGCCACACACTTTTTTGGACCTCATCAAGAAAATGCAAGCCTGTTGGAAAAATTATGTAGCTGACCAGTCCAGCCTTGTCAAAGCAAGAGCCTACCAAAGGCTACGAAACAAGGTGAGGCGACAAACCAGGCAAGCAGCTAGCATGCAAGAGCAAAACCTTGCAGAATCTATCAAGACAAACCCCAGGATATTTTGGAACCACATAAATTCTAAACGCATTGCGAAGCCAGACATTCCAAGCTTAAAAAACCCTACAACTGGACTCCTGATTGAAAGATCTGCAGAAAAAGCAGATTTACTAAACACGTATTTCACTACCATCTTCACCCAGGAACCTATTCAGTCATCCTGCAAACCATAGTCTCAGTCCAAACACCCAGGGTCAAGATAGACCCACAGGTGGTCCTGAAGAAACTCAAAGAGCTAGGGATAAGCAAATCACCAGGTCTGGATGGACTTCATCCCAGAGTATTAAAAGAAACAGCAGATCTAATTGCAGAGCCCCTACTGATGACTTTTAAAAAATCCTTACAGTCAAATGAACTCCCTAGTATCTGGAAAAAGGCAACAGTGATACCATTGCACAAAAAGGGAAACCGCCAAGATCCTCTAAATTACAGCCTGATCAGTCTAACCTGCAAAATACTGGAATCTATCACATCTGAACACACGAGCAAAAGAAAGATAATCACTAGTAAGCACTTTGGGTTCTTGAAGATAACGTCTGCAGAGTCACAGTTTCTTAAGGTGGTAGTAAACTGGAAAATAAACGCAGATAAGGGTTATCAAGTTGATGTCATTTACATAGAGCGTAAAAAGGCCTTTGACAAAGTACCTCATTGTCGCTTTTTAGACAAACTCTGCAACCTTGGTCTGGGAACCACAGTTGATTGGATTGAACAGTTTCTTATTGGAAGGTCTCAAACAGTATCAGTAGACGGAGTTTTGAAAACACTTGAAGTAGAGGTAACCAGCAGTGTTCCCCAGGGCTAGGTCCTCGGCCCTCTTTTATTTAACCTGTATCTCTATGATCTAGTAGAAGGTATCAACTCTGAGATTCTACTGTACGCAGACAACACCAAGCTGTATAAAGTAATCAAAACAGCTGCCGATGCACAATCTCTGCAAGAGGACCTTGACAAGCTCAATGGTTGGATTTCCAACTGGCTGATGGAAATCAATATCGACAAAAGCCACAAGCTAACAATAGGGAAACCTACAATCCGCTATGAATATAGATTAGGAAACTTACCGATCACATCATGCCAGGAGGAGCGCGACTTGGGAGTTGTCATTGACAGCAACCTTAACTTTCAGGCCCACTACAACAGCATTATTGGGAAAGCAAATCGTGTCGCAGGAGTTTTAAGGCGCAACTTCACTTTTGGAAAGGATAAGACCCTTTGTCTTCTCTACAAAGATTTGGTATGGCCAATCCCTGAAAATGGTCATTGCACTATATGTCCCTTTTGCAACAAAGAAATCAGAGCTCTCGAAAAAGTTCAAAGACGAATAACAAAGTTCTGTATCACTTTGAGAAATTTATCCTACGAAGATAGGCTCCACAAGCTCAAACTTCCTTCACTAGCTTATTGACTGCACTGAGGAGACCTCATTGAGGTATACAAGCTTTGCTACGCTTCCTACGAAAACATCCAGGCTACCGATGTTCTCAGCTTCAGCCACACGAACCTTCGTGGTCACAACCTCAAGCTTCAAGAGGAGAGGTTCCAAAAGGACATCAGTCGGTGGGCGTTCAAGAACCGAGTAACACAACACTGGAACAAGCTCCCCTTTGAAGTCATAAATGCCAACTCCTTAAACTCGTTCAAGCAGGAACTGGACAAATACTACAGTGAAAGTGCCTACAATTTTTTTCAATTTAAAAGATTTTTGTAGAGGCCCTGTGGCCTATTTGTTTTGCATTATATTATTATTATTATTATTACTTATTTTCATTTCTTTAACATAATACTAATCTGAAGAAACAGAAAAAAAAAATCAGCAACAACTAGATTTTAGGTGAGTGGCTTTGCATTTTCTTAGAAAAGACAGGTGTTTAGAGAATGAGTCTTATAGGAATGAATACAGGGCCCAAGTTATGTCCTTTCAAGAAGTTTTGAGCCTCTAATCTCTACTTATTTCCCATTTATAGGTATTATAAAATTAAACAAAACATAGGTTTACACCTATCTTAAGTTGATTAAAAAGTTTATTTTTCTTTAATGTCAGTTAGTTTACTTAGGTTTTGAAAACACAATTTCATATCAAATTTGTTTTTTTTTTCTAGGTTAGTAGAATATGATTGAGCCCTTAACTCAACACTTCTCTTATTATTTGCCAGCATAAAATTCGGAAGAAATACTCTGTAACTAATTTATAACAACCAGTAATACTTGATTCAGTAAATATTTACCAAATCATATTATTAAGTTACGACTAAAGTGAATTTTATGCCCTTTTTTATGCTCTTTACAAAATAAGAATTATTTTTATCAGATATGAATTTTATCCGTAAATAGCATAAAAAAAGGCATTGAGTGGTATATTCACTTTAGTTGTAACTCGATAATATGATTTGGTAAATATTTACTCTTGATTCAAGCAACAATAAAAAAAGATTTATAGTAGAAGCACTATAACAAAAAAAAAACTAACATTAGTACTATTCAGTACCCTCATTGACACTTTCAAACCATAATATTTGATACTCTGACCCCCCCCCTCCAATGATCTCCAATATAGCACTAAACATGGTAAAATTCAAGATGAGGGAGCCCCCACCCCTATATATACCAATTCAGGGTATATATTTGCACATGTGGGAGGTGGGGGTAATTTTATTTCTGATGTAAATGAGAGGTAAGTTTAAACTCCCCCCCCACCCCCTAAATGTGAAAAAAAAAACCGGAATTGGTATATATTGGGGGGGGGGAAAAAAATTTTATGACAAAAATTATAATTATATTTTCAAATTGATAAAAAAAACGCATTGAGTGGTAAATTCACTTTAGTTGTAACTCAATAATATGATTTGGTAAATATTTACCCTTTATTCAAACAACAATAAAAAAGGATTTATAGCAGAAGCACTACAACAAAAAAATAACATTAGTACTATTCAGTACCCTCATTGACACTTTCAAAACATAATATTTGCTACTCTGAACCCCAACCCCCAATGATCTCCAATATAGCACTAAACATCGTAAAATTCAAGATGAAGGACTTTTAGAAATCTTAGAAATTACAAGTTGGCTGAATGAAACTTTTCAGAGGTTTTGTTGGAGCCTAAACAATTATTAACCTCTTCTACAAAGAACGTCATCTTTTATAGACTTTTATTATCTTTGGGTTATAAAAGTGATGTCTATATCTTTGGGTTATATAGTGTATAAATCTATACAGAAATATATGAACTGCTCAAATAAGGCACAAGGAAAGCACCTTGAACCTCAGTCCTTGTTGAATGATTTAGGCCTCAGTTCTCATTTACAAGGTTAAAAAAAATTGTAAATTTAAGAATAACTTTGTAAAAAAAAGGCCTTGGTACTACTTAAAATCTTGGTAATAAGGGATATTTTTGAACCAAAAGTAGACTAAATGTAAAGTAGATGACCTGTCATCTATGTAAACTTCTGAGCCTTATCTTAATTTCCAAATATTTCAGCTTGTTCCTAAACAAACGCAAACTCAAAATTTTTTTTAAAAAGTCTAATAGGTAAACTGAATTAGAGATGCATATTTCATTAAAGGAAGTAGAGTCACTAGGAGATGCTTGCTTCTTGAAGAAAAGATAGTTGTTGCTGATTTTTTTTCTTTTTCTTCAGATTAGTATTATGTTAAAGAAATGAAAATCAGCAATAATAATAATAATAATATAATGCAAAACAAATAGGCCACAGGGCCTCTACAAAAATCTTTTACATTGAAAAAAATTGTAGGCACTTTCACTGTAGTATTTGTCCAGTCCCTGCTTGAACGAGTTTAAGGAGTTGGGAGTTATGACTTCAAAGGGGAGCTTGTTCCAGTGTTGTGTTACTCGGTTCTTGAACGCCCACCGACTGATGTCCTTTTGGAACCTCTCCTCTTGAAGCTTGAGGTTGTGACCACAAAGCTTCGTGTGGCTGAATCTGAGAACATTGGTAGCCTGGATGTTTTTGTAGGCAGCGTAGCAAAGCTTGTATACCTCAATGAGGTCTCCTCAGTGCAGTCAATAAGCTAGTGAAGGAAGTTTGAGCTTGTGGAGCCTATCTTCGTAGGATAAATTTCTCAAAGTGAGACAGAACTTTGTTATTCGTCTTTGAACTTTTTCAAGAGCTTTGATGTCTTTGTTGTAAAAGGGACGTGTAGTGCAATGACCATATTCAAGGATTGGCCATACCAAACCTATGTAGAGAAGACAAAGGGTCTTATCATTTCCAAAAGTGAAGTTGCGCCTTAAAACTCCTGCAACACGATTTGCTTTCCCAATAATGCTGTTTTAGTGGGCCTGGAAGTTGAGGTTGCTGTCAGTGACAACTCCCAAGTCGCGCTCCTACTGGCATGATGTAATCGGTAAGTCTCCTAATCTATATTCATAGTGGATAGTAGGTTTCCTTATTGTTAGCTTGTGGCTTTTGTCGATATTGATTTCTATCAGCCAGTTGGACATCCAACTATTGAGCTTGTCAAGGTCCTCTTGCAAAGATTTTGCATCGGCAGCTGTTTTGATTACTTTATATAGCTTGGTGTTGTGTGCGGACAGTAGAATCTCAGATTTGATACGTTCTACTAGATCATAGAGATTAAGGTTGAATAGAAGAGGTAACACTGCTGGTTACCTCTACTTCAAGTGTTCTCAAAACTCCGTCATCTATTACTGTTTGAGACCTTCCAATAAGAAACTCTTCAATCCAATCAACTGTGGTTCCCAGACCATGGTTGCAGAGTTTTTCTAAAAAGCAACAATGAGGTACATTGTCAAAGGCTTTTTTAAGGTCTATGTAAATGACTTCAACTTGATAACCCTTATATGCATTCATTTTGCAGTTTTCCACCACCAGAAGAAAATATGACTCTGCAGACCTTCTCTTCAAGAACCCAAATTGCTTGCTAGTGATTATCTTTCTTTTGCTCATGAGGTCAGATATGATAGATTCCAGTATTTTGCAGGTTATGCAGGTTAGTCTGATTAGGCTATAATTTAGATGATCTTGGCGGTTTCCCTTTTTGTGCAATGGTATCACTGTTGCCTTTTTGCTGATACTAGGGAGTTCATTTGACTGTAAGGATTTTTTAAAAGTAATCAGCAGGGGCTCTGCAATTAGATCTGCTGTTTCTTTTAAAACAGTTCGTGGTAACGAACTGTAAGTAAGGAGCGACCCGGCTCAATGGTAACCGAAACTCTAGAAAACGGGTTTTTGATACCAATAGATATATCAAAAGAATCAGATTTCAATGCTGATTTCAAATATATAACTTTCATCAAGTTTAGAGCTACCCATCAAAAGTTACGCGCCTGAGAAAATTTGGCTGATTTTCAAAAAAAGGGGGAAAGACCCCCTAAAAGTTTTAGAACCTTAATGAAAATCACACCATCATATTCAGCGTATCAGAGAACCCTACTGTAGAGGTTTCAAGCTCCTATCTACAAAAATGTGGAAGTTTGCATTTTTGGCCAGAAGAAAGATCAGGGATGCGTGTTTATTTGTTTGTTTGTTTGTTTGTTTGTTTTTGTTTTTTTTTCCCAGGGGTGATTGTATTGACCCGCTAGTCCTAGAAAATAGTAGGAGGGCTCATTCGAAAATAAATTAAAAGTTCTAGTGCCTTATTTGAGTGACAAAAAAAAATAGAGAGCATTTGGGTCCCCTCCAACGCTCTGTTTTCCCCAAAGTCATCTGATCAAAATTTTGAGATAGCCATTTTGTTCAGCATGGTCGAATATATGATAAAATGTCTTTTAAGATGACTTGATCCCCCAAAGTCCCCAGGGGGAGGGCTGAAAGTTATGAACTTAACACAATGTTAATATATAGTATTGGTTATTGGGAAGTATACAGACTTGTTCACAGGAGATATTTTCTGGTAGGGGTGGGAAGGCGAGGCTCGGGGGCTATATTGACGTAACTAGCCAGGAAGGACGTTTGCATGGGGGAAGGGACAGTGCCAAGACGGGGGCGCCGGATTTCCCAGCATTATTAAAGAAAAAGATCAGGAATTAAATAAAAAAAAAACAAGTTTTTCAACTGATCAACTGATTGTGATTAAGAGGTCATTTTTAAAGAAGTGGAAAAAAAATTCGAACTATAGTTTAAAGAGCAGGGTATTGACTAGGGGGTGAACCCCCTAACATACGTGTTAAAATTTTATGAATATAGAAGTTCGATACGTAAGTTAATTCTAAGTTACGTATATTTATCACTAATAAAACGTTCGTAAATAAAATTAAACAAGTTTCGAGAAAGCCATTTAACGAAATATAATATGCAAAATTTGTTTTAATTATTCATGTACGGTGAGCCAAAATCAAAACCTGCATTAATTCAAAAACGTTCAAAAATTAAATAAAAAAAACAAGTTTTTTTAACTGAAAGTAAGGAACGACGTTAAAACTTAAAACGAACAGAAATTATTCCGTATATGAAGGGGCTGTCCCCTCCTCAACGCCTCGCTCTTTACGCTAAAGTTTGACTTTCTCACAACTCTATTTTTTTAAACAATAAAAAAACTTTAGCGTAAAGAGCGAGGCGTTGAGGAGGGGACAGCCCCCTTCATATACGGAATAATTTCTGTTCGTTTTAAGTTTTAACGTCGTTCCTTACTTTCAGTTAAAAAAACTTGTTTTTTTTATTTAATAACACTCTGGGATGAAGTCCATTCAGACCTGGTGATTTGCTTATCCCTAGCTCTTTGAGTTTCTTCAGGACTAGCTGTGGGTCTATCTTGACCCTGGGTGTTTGGACTGAGACTATGGTTTGCAGGATGACTGAATAGATTCTTGGGTGAAGATGGTAGTGAAATACGTATTTAGTAAATCTGCTTTTTCTGCAGATCTTTCAATCAGGAGTCCAGTTGTAGGGTTTTTTAAGCTTGGAATGTCTGGCTTCGCAATGCATTTAGAATTTATGTGGTTCCAAAATATCCTGGGGTTTGTCTTGATAGATTCTGCAAGGTTTTGCTCTTGCATGCTAGCTGCTTGCCTGGTTTGTCGCCTCACCTTGTTTCGTAGCCTTTGGTACGCTCTTTCTTTGACAGGACTGGACTAGTCAGCTAAATAATTTTTCCAACAGGCTTGGATTTTCTTTATGAGGACCAAAAAAGCGTGTGGCAGGGTTGGTCTTTTATAATTTTTGGCAAATAGTATGCGTTTCTCCTCAGCCTGAGACATGATAGAGAGTACAGACTTTGGAGTACATTTTCTTACTGCTTTCACACAAACTGAACTCTTTCGCCCAATTCACTGTGCTGAGGTCATTGCACATCGCAGCGAAGTCTGCTCTGTTGTAATTTTTTCATGGTGTTTTTTTTTGTCTTTTCTGCCATTAGCCAAAACCTGGAAGCCTACTATACAGTGATCCGACTTTCCCACCGGTGCTAGTAGGTGGATGTCCTCTATCAGTTCTGAATCGTTTCTGAGGCAGGTATCTGCTATTTTTTGGTTTCACCTCAGCTATTCCGAATATATGGGGATTTTCAGCACTGACAACATGTCTCACTTCATCCATCTTGTTTAGCAGAGAATCAGAATTAAAATAAAGACATTTAATTCCAGTCAAGGCCTTTTTCTGGAACCTGCGGCCTACGCCATGTCATTGACGACGTGGGCTGGAATAACGTTGACCAGCAACTAAAGAGCCTGCATCTTGTCGGTTGTCGGAGGACTGTGATCTCTTTGCATGGCGTCTAGCAGCTTGTTCAGTTCTTTGCATTGGCGTGAGATCTGGATTCACATAGACGCTTTGTCGGACATGGTTGTCAGTGGATCTTCGCAGATTTGGTGCACCCTTCAAGATTTTCGATTGCTTTCTTCAGGTCTCTTCACAGTCCTTGCACAGCTTCACGAGTAGGCATCTTTGGCCTTGCACGTTATCCGAGTCTGAGAGGGGGTGGCCCAGTCTTGCTGTTTCTAGGATGTCTGTTAGTTGTAGTTGAGCGCCAGGGTCATTGCTAGAGACCAGCTGCACAACTTTCTTAGCATCAGACTCTTTATGAGATTCCAGGTCATTGCCCAATAGACAACGAGGGGGAGTAATTGGCAGAGGCTGGGGTTGACTGGAACAAGTATCAGCAAAAGTAATTACCTTTTTTGGACTATCCTTGTTTAAACTATCCTTTTTCACAGAATAATTTAGGCATAGCCAACTTTTAGTCCATTGGAAACATTCAATTCCAGCACCATTGTTCGTGGAAATATGATCCACAGTCATTGCATATCAAACAGTTTAACGTTGCCCTGCAGCGACAATCGGGGCATACTCTCCTAGTCATTCTTGGGGTTTAGGATAAAATGAAGTTTAGTCTCTAATTAAGTCCAAATATAATCCTTTTAATTCACATCTGTTCAAAAACTGGGATTTAATCATTTAAAAGAATAAATATGTCTTAACAGGTCAGAGACTTAATAGCGACTCAGTAGCATTATTAGTAATAGCACTAGTGCTAGCAGCAGCAGTAGTATTAACATATTGTCTTTTGGTCAGCTGAAGATTCCTCTCATCAAGTTCTAGAAGTTTCAACATAATACAATTAGCTGTTACTATCCCATTGACGATATATTCTTTTGATAACCTATATGTTCATGTAGTTGCTTAATTTTCATCTTAATACTTTTAGCTTACAAGTGGTTGCAACAGAAGTAGCAGTCGAACTAGTAGTAGTAGTAGTTGTCTTAGTAGCAGTAATAGTAAATGTAATTAAAACAGTAATAGCATGAGCAGTGGCGTGCACAGGGCCAGATTTAAAGCTTTAATGCTTAAGAACTAAGCGTTTTTGCCGCTCTGTTTTTGCAAGATTTAGCACTCTTTGAAAGCTCCAATTTAACACAAATCCCTTTTTGAGATACGTCATTTTGAAAATCTGCATGCACATAGTGTCTTTTGATTTAGTTCAAGTTCCATCTCAAATACCCCATTCTGCCCAATTTTTTAAACTTGATTAGCTTAGCCTTAATAGTGCTAGTTGAATAGTAGCAGAGGTCGTAGTAGGAGCTGTAGTAGTAATAATAGTGTTGAATTAGTAGTAGTAGCAGCAGTATTAATAGCAGTAGTAGCTGGTAGTTGCCCCAGAAGTTGTATCTTGATACGCTAAGCTGTTCCAAAAAAAAAATAGCTGATACACCTGTATCAGCAATCTGTATGTTATTGCAATTTACCAATTGTTAAAATTTAAGGTTTTTATAGAAGGGATGGTTTTAAAAACTTTGAAGGAGGCTCACTTGATTGGAAATTCAAATTTCAATTTAAATTTTGAATAATCAAAGTTAATCACATGACAATTAGCATTTACCTCTTAAAAGACATTCCCCCCCCCAAATAAATCCGATCAAAATTTAAATAATCATTTTGTTCAAAATCGTCTGAAGATCAATTAACCCTGCCTTTGGGGTTAACAACCCCACCAGCAGCATATGGGGCAAGGGCTGTAAGTTAAGCTAGTTGCTCATTGCTAATACAAGGTTTTTGTAGAAAAAATGTTGTATGAACTTTGGGGGGCGGCTTATTCGATTGGAAATCTGAATTTCCAGGGCACTTTTTCAGAGTTAAAAGTGATCAGAGGGCTTCCGCCTCACCCTATTTTCCCCCAAATGCATCCGATTTAAATTTTGGGTGGCCATTTTATTTAAAACAGTTCAAAGGTTAAATAATTATTCCGTGGTTAAATAACTAAGGTTCATAACTCTATTGTTTTTTACCCAATGTAAGTACAGTAGTTGAGTTGCACAAGGGTTCAGTTGCATGGTGGTTCAGTTGCACGGTGGTTCAGTTGCAAGGTGGTTCAGTTACATGGGGGTTTAGTTACACAGGGGTTTATTTTCATGAGGGTTTAGTTAAATGGGGTTCAGTTGCTTGGTGGTTCAGTTGCCCGGTTGTTCAGTTGCACAGTGGTTCAGTTACAGGAGTTCAGTTACACGCACACCGAAACTTCTATAGTTGGGTTCTCTGATACTCTGAATCAGATGGTGTGATTTTCATTAAAGTTTTTCAACTTTTAGGGGTGGCTTCTCCTTTTTTTCGAAAATAAGGCAAATATTCTCAGACATGTAACTTTGGATGGTCAAGGCTAAAATTGATGAAACTTATATATTTGAAATCAACATGAAAATTTGATTCTTTTGATGTATCTATTGGTATCAAAATTCCGTTTTTAGAGTTTTGGTTACTATTGAGCTGACTTGCTCCTTATTTACAGTTTGATACCACGAACTGTTTGATGTCCCAAGATAAGAAAAGAATTGTCAATTCAATCAGTTTCCTGTTTTTGACATAAACTGAGCTCTTGACAACTTTTTAACTATGTAGTGTTCAAACTGTCATTACTTGGTTGTTTTTTGCAAAAAAAAAAAAGTTGGGATCAGCACCAGTGCATCAAGATGCATCTGATCTTCTTTAAAATGTAGCCATATTGGTTTTTCTTGATAAAATTAATTTAAAATGGAAGGTAATATTATATTGATGAAACTATGTTCCAAGTGTCAAAAATTCATGTATGATGTAGTGGACTATCAGACGAACTAAAAATGTTCTTTGAGCCAAATTTAAATACTGGCTTCTATTATGAGATTTATTTCTTTTGATAATATTTTATAGTAACCTTGTCAAAATTTTTGACAGACAGCAACAGGCCCTGTCAAAATATAGGTGACTCTGTCAAAACTCCACTGAACATGTAAAACAGATGAGAAACTATTGGTGTCAAAGTCAAAACATAGTTGTCAAATTTACAGGTACTTTCCCAACAGCAAGAGATTTTGATCATTATTATTTGTAAGAATATTTCACATTAACAAAAGTTTCTTTTTAATTGTAGTTTTACTGTTTTGATGATAGATTTTTCCATCATCTGCAGAATTGCCACTTGGCCTCATACCATGTTCATATTTTTAAGCATTTGACTTGGTTGATCTCAACACCCTAATTCATTTATCACTGAATAAGTTTGAAGTACACCCTCTCTAAGTAAATACTATACTTCTTTTCTTTCAAATAGATCCCAAGCTGCAAAATACAAAATCTTCTCTCTGAACCCCTCCCTAATTAGCATGGAATTCTTATCCCACCCAAAATGCTAATTTAAGCATGTTAAACTCCTTGGTGTCACAAACTTCTAATAATCTTAAGTAGGACATGCATATTTCAAAAATATTAGGCTTCCAGACAAAGGATTGTCAAATTAAAATTTTTTTTTTAAGTATATTAAACTGGTAGATTAATTTTGAAATGGCCAGCGTTTATAAAGAGACCTATATCGCACATTATATTATAGAACCTAAGTCACACAATTACACTCCATATGATTATCCAATTTTGTCTCAATACATGAGGCAATTCTTTCAGTTCTTTGCTTCCACTATTTGAATAGTATTTTAGACATTTAGACATTTGAAAAGGTCGAAGAGAGACAAAGACATAAAGTAAAAAGAATAGGCATGTCAAATCCACCAGGATCTGCCCACAACTATTCCCCAAATATTTTGACACGAGTCAAATTGGGTTCTGACTTATGTCAAAACAGGTAACTTTTTTGTTCTGTCAAAGTTGTTGGTGAAATGCTCCAATTTAAAAATAGTTGGAGGTTTGTACACTTTTCTGATAAAACTTCAAACTTTTAATCAAACAGGCATATTTGTAGATATTTTTCTATATAATGAAACCCTTTTAAAACAAAAAGTCTTTTAATTTAGCCTTCGTCAGGTAACTATTGGAAATGTATGCTTGCTTTGTCATGACAGTAAGGAATTAAATTTCTTTGGAGTATCAAAAAAATTCCATTGTACAAATGGTGGATATGCAAAAGTATCATTTCCAGAGAAGTTGGTACTCAATTTTTAACTTGATTAGCTTAGCCTTAATAGTGCTAGTTGAATAGTAGCATAGGTCGTAGTAGGAGCGTTAGTAGTAATAATAGTGTTAAATTAGTAGTAGTAGCAGCAGTATTAATAGCAGTAGTAGCTGATAGTTGCCCCAGAAGTTGTATCTTGATGCGCTAAGCTGTTCCAAAAAAAATTGCTGATACACCTGTATCAGCAATCTGTATGTTATTGCAAGTTACCAATTGTTAAAATTTAAGGTCTTTATAGAAGGGATGGTCGTAAAAACTTTGAAGGAGGCTCATTCGATTGGAAATTGAAAGTTCAAGTTCAAGTTCAATTTCAAAGAATCAAATAATCATAATCAAATACATAATCAAATAATCAAGTATATAAAGTTTTCATTGTCCCTGGGGGGAGGGCTGAAAGTTATGTACTTTACCCAATGTTAACCTATAGTATTGGTTATTGGGAAATATACAGACGTTTTCAGGGGGATTTTTCTGGTATTGGGGGGGGGGTCGGGGGTTTCGTGGGAGGATCTTTCCATGAAAGAAGTTTTCATGGGGGAAGGGACATTGCTATGAAGGGGGTGCTGGATTTCCCAGCATTATCAAACAGTTCGTGGTAACGAACTGTAAGTAAGGAGCAACCCGGCTCAATGGTAACCGAAACTCTAGAAAACGGTATTTTGATACAAATAGATACACCAAAAGAATATGATTTTAATGTTGATTTCAAATATACAACTTTCATCAAGTTTAATCCTACCTATCAAAGGTTTCGCGCCAGAGAAAATATGGCTGATTTACGAAAAAAGGGGGAAAGACCCCCTAGAAGTTATAGAACCTCAATGAACATCATACCATCATATTCCGCGTATCAGAGAACCCTACTGTAGATATTTCAAGCTCCTATCTACAAAAATGTGGAATTTTGCATTTTTTGCCAGAAGAAAGACCACGGGTGCGTGTTTATTTGTTTTTCTTTTTGTTTTTTTCAAGGGTGATCGTATCGACCCAGTGGTCCTAGAATACCGTGGGAAGGCTCATTGGAATGGAAATTAAAAGTTCTAGTGCCATTTTTAAGTGACCAAAAAATGGAGGGCAACTAGACCCCCTCCCATGCTCATTTTTTTCCCAAAGTCACCTAATCAAAATTTTGAGATAGTCATTTTGTTCAGCATGTTTGAAAATATTATAAGTATGTCTTTTAGGATGACTTAATCCCCCGAAGTTCCCGGAGGGAGGGCTGAAAGTTATGAACTTTACCCAATGTTAACATATAGTATTGGTTATTGGGAAGGGACATTGCTTTGAAGGGGACGCCGGACTTCCCAGCATTATTTAAAAAAAGATCAGAAATTAAATATAAAAAAACAAGTTTTTCAACTGCAACAGCAGCAACATCAAAACTTTAAACGAACAGAAAATATTACATATATGATTGGGTTCACCCCCTAGTCAATACCTCGCTCTTTAAGCCAAAGATTTTTTAGTACTTTCATAAGAGCTATTTATTCTAATTAACAGCCTTTGTGATTAAGCGGTCATTTTTAAAGAATTGGAACAAAATTTTAACTCTCGCTTAAAGAACAAGGGATTAACTAGGGGGCGAACCCCCTAATGTACGTATTAAAAATATACGAATATAGAAGTTCGTTACGTAAGTTAATTCGTAAGTTACGTATATTTATTACTAATAAAAACGTTCGTAAATAAAATTAAACAAGTTTCGAGAAAGCCATTTAACCAAATAAAAGAAAATTAATATGCAAATTTTGTTTTAATTATTCAGGTACGGTGAGCCAAGATCAAAACCTGCATTTTTTCAAAAACGTTCAAAAATTAAATAAAACAAAACAAGTTTTTTTAACTGAAAGTAAGGAGCGACATTAAAACTTAAAATGAACAGAAATTATTCCGTATATGAAAGAGGCAGTCCCCTCCTCAACGCCTCGCTCTTTACGCTAAAGTTTAACTTTCTCACAACTATTTTTTTTAAACAATGAAAAACTTTAGCGTAAAGAGCGAAGCGTTGAGGAGGGGACAGCCTCTTTCATATACGGAATAATTTCTGTTCGTTTTAAGTTTTAATGTCACTCCTTACTTTCAGTAAAAAGAAACTTTTTTTTTTTATTTAATTTAAAAAAAAGATCAGAAATTATATTAAAAAACAAGTTTTTCAACTGAAAGTAAGGAGCAACATCAAAACTTAAAACGACAGAAAACATTACGTATATGATTGGCTTCACCCTCTAGTCAATACCTCGCTCTTTAAGCCAAAGATTTTTTAGTACTTTCATAAGAGCTATTTGTGATGAGTGATTAAGCGGTCATTTTTCATATTTATCATAAGAGCATTTATGATTAAGCGGTCATTTTTAAAGAATTGGAACAAAATTCAAAATTTAACTTAAAGAGCAAGGTATTGACTAGGGGGCGAACCCTCTAATATACGTATTAGAAATATATGAATATAGAAGTCGTTACGTAAGTTAATTCGTAAGTTATGTATATTTATTACTGATAAAAACGTTCGTAAGTAAAATTAAACAAGTTTCGAGAAAGCTATTTAACCAAATAAAAGTAAAATTAATCTTTTTTTTATTATTATTCATGTACGGTGAGCCAAAATCAAAACCTGCATTAATTCAAAAGCGTTCAAAAATTAAATAAAAAAACAAGTTTCTTTGAAACTGAAGTAAGAAGTGACGTCAAAACTTAAAACGAACAGAAATTTTTCAGTGAAAGGGGCTGCCCCCTCTTCAACGCCTCGCTCTTTACGCTAAAGTTTAACTTTCTCACAACTATTTTTTTTAAACAATGAAAAACTTTAGCGAAAAGAGCGAAGTGTTGAGGAGGGGACAGCCCCTTTCATATATGGAATAATTTCTGTTCGTTTTAAGTTTCAATGTCGCTCCTTACTTTCAGTTAAAAAAAAATTGTTTTTTTTATTTAATTTAAAAAAAAGATCAGAAATTATATTAAAAAACAAGTTTTTCAACTGAAAGTAAGGAGCAACATCAAAACTTAAAACGACAGAAAACATTACGTATATGATTGGCTTCACCCTCTAGTCAATACCTCGCTCTTTAAGCCAAAGATTTTTTAGTACTTTCATAAGAGCTATTTGTGATGAGTGATTAAGCGGTCATTTTTCATATTTATCATAAGAGCATTTATGATTAAGCGGTCATTTTTAAAGAATTGGAACAAAATTCGAACTTTAACTTAAAGAGCAAGGTATTGACTAGGGGGCAAACCCTCTAATATACATATTAGAAATATATGAATATAGAAGTCGTTACGTAAGTTAATTCGTAAGTTATGTATATTTATTACTGATAAAAACATTTGTAAATAAAATTAAACAAGTTTCGAGAAAGCTATTTAACCAAATAAAAGTAAAATAATCTTTTTTTTTTTATTCATGTACGGTGAGCCAAAATCAAAACCTGCATTAATTCAAAAGCGTTCAAAAATTAAATAAAAAAACAAGTTTTTTTAACTGAAAGTAAGGAATGACGTTAAAACTTAAAACGAACAGAAATTATTCCGTATATGAAAGGGGCTGTCCCCTCCTCAACGCCTCGCTCTTTACGCTAGAGTTTGACTTTCTCACGACTCATTTTTTTAAGCAATAATAAACTTTAGCGTAAAGAGTGAGGGGTTGAGGAGGAGACAGCCCCTTTCATATACGGACTAATTTCTGTTTGTTTTAAGTTTTAACGTCGTTCCTTACTTTCAGTTTAAGAAATTGTTTTTTTTATTTATTTAATTCTTACAAAAGATGATGAATGGCGTCACAACCGTAGGTTATAACCATAAATGGCGTAAAAAGTAAAACCTACTTTTTATTGTTAGTAATAATGACTTCAGTATTGTCTGTATGTAATGACGTTGTGACATAATTATATGAATAACTGTTAAACGCAAACAAAAATCAGTACAATTTAATAATTTGTTATGGTGACTACTGAGCAAACTAATGTTGAAAAGGCTAGTGTGCGTGAGGTTTTTTAGTTTTAAAAGAAAATATATTTACAAAAAGAAGATCCCTTCGCATGATTACGAGGTTAAATATAAATCTTATCAGGTCTTAGGCTCCATGCCACGACCTATATATTGGGTTCAGATTCACTTAGTCTTCGGCCAAAACCACTTGGCCAACCTGAGACATAATAATAACTTCATATTTAACAATAAGTTATTTCTTTTATTTTGAAAAAAAAATGGATTAAAGAACAAACTATAGCCCATATTAACTGAAGTGTTAAAATATCAAGGAGGCACACTTGTGCCTCTATAAAGAGGCGACCCGCCACAATGTTAAGCGATTTCAGTTCCTAGAGGTCGCAGAAAGACGGCGGTAATCGCATTTTGTAGCCCAAACTCAAACTAAGACACTTGCAAAATTTCATCCTCCTCCGACTTTCATGGGGTAAACTGGGCCGGAAGTTTCGACCCTCCCACCACAGCCCCCCTTTAACGTTGTCCGATTCGGCTGAAATTTAGAGGTTAAGCTTTCCTCGGGCCCGGGAGCTTATCCTCGAAATTTCAGCTCAATCCAATCACTCCTTCCTTGTTTTCAAAAAACCAAATATAGCCACTTAAAATTCATTTCTTTTTTTTCTTAGCCACGCCTAGAGGCAACAGTTGGCACCGGATCCGGGTGAATGAGGACTCATTCGAAGCAGAATTCGACCTGTTAGGGTCTTTTGATATTTTCAGACCGAAAAAATTATCCCCCGAATTTACATTTACGAAAAACCTCGTTTTCCCATAATAGCCCATGTTAAATTTTCCCACCAAAGCCCCCCTTTAACGTTGTCTGATCGGGCTGAAATTTAGAGGATGAGCTTTCCTGGGGCTTGGGAGATTATCCTCGATATTTCAGCTCAATATGGTCACTCCTTCCTTGTTTTCCAAAAACCAAATATCAAGTTTTGCTTGCGTCAAAAATAGATTCCCCTTACTAAAAAACAAATACAATTGTGTCTCTTTAGTGCAGCGGTCGAGACTCCTGACTGTCAGGCGGAAAACCCGGGTTCGATTCACCGTTATAGAAAATTTTTTATATACTGAATTTAAATTTTAAAAAAGAAACTCAGCTTCTTTTTTAAATTATTTGAAAAAAATTACGTTTTCAAAGAGTTAAAGAGGCTGAGTTACAAGGTCGACCCTTAAAACACCCTGTCGAGAAAGAAAAGAATAATACACAATCATCTAACAGTTAGTCAAGCAATAATAAGTAATAAACTGTACAAAAACGTGCAGAAATTATTTGAAAAAAACTACGTTTTCTAAAGAGTTAAAGAGGCTGAGTTACAAGGTCGAACCTTAAAACGTACAGGGATTAGGAGGTACAGTTGGGGGCTGCCACCCCCAAACCCCCGCTTTCGCAGCCTTTAAATTAAAAAAAAGTTTTTTAAACTGAAAGTAAGGAGCGACATTAAATCTTAAAACGAACAGAAATTATTCCGTATATGAAAGGGGCTGTGCCCTCCTCAACGCCTCGCTCTTTACGCTAAAGTTTTTATTGTTTAAAAAAAAGAGTTGTGAGAAAGTCAAACTTTAGCGTAAAGAGCGAGGCGTTGAGGAGGGCATAGTCCCTTTCATATACGGAATAATTTTTGTTCGTTTTAAGATTTAATGTCGCTCCTTACTTTCAGTTTAAAGAACTTTTTTTTATTTAAAGGCTGCGAAAGCGGGGGTTTGGGGGCGGCAGCCCCCCAACTGTGCCTCCTAATCCCTGTACGTTTTAAGGTTCGACCTTGTAACTCAGCTTCTTTAACTCTTTAGAAAACATAGTTTTTATCAAATAATAACATATATACGAGTAGGTTTGGTTCTCATCAAAAGCTTAAGTCACATACTTAGGTTTATTATGGTAAAAAACGAAATCTAGCCCAAACTCTAGACTTAGCAACAAAATTATAGAAACTACAACAGAGAAATATGGAAAGGAGGCCGCCTAGAACGCATTAAATGAAATGCCTAACCTATCTTAACCACCTCTATCTATTGAATTTTAATTAGATTGGACCTGCATCGTAGTTTTTCTAAGCTAATTATAACCGATTGCAGACAGACAAACCGGCTTTTCTCATATCAAACAGAGAAAACTTTTTGAGTGTTGCTTCGATAACACTTAAGTACCTATTAGCCAATCAAAACGACTTAGCCAAACAACTAGCCAGTATCATTAGCTCATGCTGCTTGAGTTTGTGTTCTGACCAAGGGTATTGGAGACTCGGAGGCAGGACCAGGCATATCCAAAGATGGTTCAAAACCAAACGGTTGACATGGGGTGAGCCAGGTAAAAAGAAAACCACTTAGGTTTAACATCTTTTAAATTCATTATAATAAAAAAGAATGAAAAATAAAAGAGAAAAAAGAATAAAAATAAATAAAAAATGATAGTAATACTACAGGGGCAGCAACTACATACCATATCCATGCTATGGGGTCACACTCACAAACCAACAAACGATTATAACTTAATTTAAATCGAATCAAATTTCCTCCTAAACAAACAAAATTAGAATTGATACTTACTTAATAATTTGCCTTTCAATTTTCCTTTAAAATCACTAAAAAATGTTCTATCTTCTTCATATCATTATCCAAATTATTCCATAAATCTACAGCTTTTATTATGAAAGACGAGGACCTGGCAGACACTGTAGGTTGAGTACAATAGTCGTTTTTAACCCTGGTATTTTGGTTATGTGTATTCCGTCGGTCTTCTTTGCAATGAGCCAGGACCCCTATTTGCCTAGTAACTCCATTGCGATGAGTCATTTAGTGACAGCTGTCACCATATTTCCTGTTTCACACGTCTATTAGAATGTTCAAAGGTATTTATATAGTAATTTCTAAGCAGGTAGGCTATTTCGTAAGCATTTGCTCAACAACTAAATAATTAACGTTGTGGTACTGCTATAAAACTTTTAGAGGAGGTAGACTCCCAGTTATGTTAACTCAAAAGCATTAATTTAGTAAAGAGCAAAATGTCACTGTTTTTTCCTCGGCACTGTCTAAAAAAAAAAATAAACAGGGCTTGAATGAAACAGAATAGAAACAGAACAGGTCAACAAAAAAAAACCGAAGACCTCTTTCTGTTCTGTTTTTGGTAAAAAGAGAAAACAGGTGTTTTTGTTCAAAAAATAGCTGTTTTTCAAACACTTAAAGTTTGAAAAATTCTAAATGATAAGCTTTTTTTTATCATAAAGTTAATTAGATGATCAGTTGTCCCAGGCTTGAAGTTTATGATATAAATATTGTACTTTCCCCCCGTTTGGTCATTGTCCGGGCATACAGCTTTTGCACGAAATAATCCGTGATCGAAAATGCCTGTTCGCTCGACACACTAGTAGTAGTACGCTAAGATGCTTTAGAGTGATTTCTGGCAGTTTTGGAAAGATCTCTTCGTTTTGAGTCCAGAAAATGAATGGGTCTCCAATATGAAAACATTAACCTTTTAGTCTCTCATTAACTTCTCGTCAGGATTGCCACTGGCCTCGGGTAGTGTTTTTCTCTGGTGGTAACACTTTTGAAAAAACCTAGCACTATTGCAGCATTTTTTTCGGCACTTGTCATGTGCTATTGACATTCTTCTTTTGGCTAATAATCTTGGGGTACTCCAGAAAGCTGTTGATGTTGTTTTCTCTGGACTGAAAGACATTGTTCTTTCAGTTGCTATTTCCAAAACAGTGTTTCTATGTCTTTGGACTGGAGATTGCCTCCAATGATACAGTACAAGTTTGGCCCACCGCACTCTCATCTTCCAGTTTACTTAAGTGCTTAGGCCTTCCATTTGGAACAATTAGATCCACTATGTGGCTTATAATTGATTCTTTGAAATAAAAATTAAGAAAATCTTACAGTATTATTGCCAGGGTAAATGGACAATTTGATAAGAGAACCCTATGTTGTCTCCATACTGTGTTTTTTGCACAAAAAGCATTGTTTTTTACACATTTTTGGTAATTTTTCTCTGAATTTGATAAAAGTAAAATCCTATCACTACTATTAAGGTTCTGCCATTATTTCTTATTATCCCCATTTGGACAATGGAAAAGGGGTTGATTCAATACTAGTTATTAAATGTGCAGAAGAGAGTCGGAGTGAGGGGGAAGAGCCGTATAGGTACTGGCCGGCCTATGTGTCTTGAACTGCTGGGGACAGGCAGATCAAGTACCCGCACTTCCCACAACACATTATTGGAATGAAGTAATTTTATACGGAGAACATGGTGTTAAGTGAGTGGAGGATATTTTAATTTTTATCTGAAGATATTTTTGTGGTGTCAACGAGGTGAATGGACTTAATTTGGTCGTCCATATACCCTTTCACAAATTTGGAACTGGAACTGTATGCTGAATGAGTGCTTGAAAGTTAAAGTTGTCAAGACATGTTCGTGATTTTTGTCTTTACCCCTTTTGTTTTTCGTTTCATATTCTTATGCTCCTCTCTAGTGCATTTTTGTTGTGTACAGAGGGTAACAATACATTATTATTATTAATGTAATTCAATGACTCCTCCGATGCCAGGCATATTGCATCTTTTTTGGAAGTGGAACTAGATTTTTAATTTATATTTTTGGAACCTTAAATTGGGACTGGTCTTCAAATATCAGCAAGTTTTACGCATCCATTATAATTGATAATGTATTACTAGGACATAGTTTTTCAATTATTAATATAGTATTTATGTGTTATTCACTTTGGGACAGGCATAGAATCAAATTATTATTATTATCAATTGGAGTAGAAACAATTACTGGATGTTGCGTTTTGAGGCAAAGTAGTTTAACCTTATCTTGTACAGGCTGCTATTTAGAATAAGCAATTCTTTGGTTGCCTCATGGAACTCAATTGTTAGTACAATTGTTTGGGAATAGTTTTTGATATTGCGAAAAATTATAATTCATCTAGGTTCATTGTTTCTATCTACTTTTAAATTCCTGTTTCCTGTTATAAATAGGAAATGATTGACGTTTTATTTTATATTACTCTTCATTTCATATATATTTTTTGTTGTTCATTTTAGATTAAACCAGAATGTCCAGTATGCAAGCAGCCTTTCACCAGAAGTATTCATAATCTCAAAGCCGTGGATCAATACATCGAGAATGAGGTCGGAACTCCGATTTCTGGAGAACAGCCGGAAAATATAGATACACCGGAATTCATAGTTGATGATGAAGGAAAGCAATATGTTAGGTGCATATAAGCACATATGAATAAGTTACATGGCTTAATATTCAGTCTTATTTAAGCTCTTTGAAATTGCAAGCTTTTTCAATTCATGGTTGAAACAATGTAACCTTGTAAAGAACGAACTCCCGCGCGTAGTAATTGTAAATTCAAAAGCACATTTCTAAAAAAAATGTCGGCTAAACAAAAATTGCCATTTTTAGCTGATCCAAGAATGGTAACTATCATTTTCGTTAAAATGAATAGCCACAGTTGAGTGTAAATGTGGAACTATGGGAATTCCCAAAAATATCCTGAAACACCACGAAAATGGTGTCACATTGAAATGAAAACTGTACCATTGAAATTACCGTAGCCGAAAATTCCGTCTAGTGTAAATACAGCCCCCCCATCTTGGGCAATAAGGAAAATCACTTTTTCCCGTGGGAAGCGGTAACTGTGTCTCTTTTTCTCTTCAGCGAGTGGGGCACTGAAACATCATGGAGAATGTATCTATAAATATGAAGGCAAAGACAGAGATTGAATTCAAACGAATATGAATTATCCTGTATATGTATAGGACTTTCACCTCGCCCCTCCACCGTGTAAGTTGAAGTTTGAGCAGTGCTTAACCGAAAGAACTTCAAATCTTAGAAGAGGGAAAATTTGCAATTGGCCCCCCCACCCTTTGAATAAACAGTTTAATGGTACTTCGTGTTGAGTGTTAATGTCGATCTTTGCTTTCACTTGAGTAGATTTGTGCTTTCAGTTTGATTTTTTTTTTAACTAGTCACATCCATATGTTTCAAATATTCAGGAACAGGCTAAAAAAAACTAAGTTGCAAAGAAGACAAGTATACTTACCCTCTTTGCAAACACAAGGAGGGTGATTTGGTGCATTGACTGAGCCGGTGCCAGGGGCTCTATGATAGGGAATGTAAATTCGAAAAGACTGGTTTGTCACTTTTATCTAGTTTCACCATTATATTAATCTATGTATATATTATTAAGACAAATTATTTAATAAATATTTCTGTTATATTAAAGTTATTGTATTCTAAATAAAGGCCTTCCAAAAGGCATTTTACTTTTCAAAAGGCATTTTGGAACAATTTATTTTCTTAATGTCCCTCCTAAACCCATTTTAAAAGTTTAAGTACCCTCCCTTTTCACCCACGACTTTACTATACTGCCTTTTTGAATGCTCCAACACCAAGCAATACTTTTCAAATGACATTTCAGAACAAGTTATTTTCTTAATGTCCACGAAAATTTAGTTAATCAATATTGCTGTTATCTTCCAGTTCTTGTATGCTAAATCGAGGCCTTTCAAAAGGCATTTTACTTTTCAAAAGGCATTTCAGAACAAGTTCTTTTCATAATATCCCTCCTAAACCCATTTTACAAATTGAAGTACCCATCCTTTTCACACACAACTCTACTTTAAAGCCTTTTGAATGCGCCAACACCAAGAAATACTTTTCAAAGGGCATTTCAGAACAAGTTATTTTCTAAAATTTCATCCTAAGCCCATTTTTACAATTTGAAGTGCCTATCCGTTTCACCAAAACTTTACTTTACAGCTTCTTGAATGCCCAACACCAAGCAATAATCGTCAAAGGTAATTCAGAACAAGTTCTTTTCTTATTGACCGTCCTAAACCCATTTTACAAGTTGAAGTACTCATCCTTTTAACCCGCAACTTTAGTTTGCAGCTTTTTGAATGCTCCAACACCAAGCAATACTTTTAAAAGGGCATTTCAGAACAAGTTCTTTTCTTAATATCCTTCCTAAACACATTTTACAAGTTGAAGTACCCATCCTTTAAACCCACAACTTTACTTTACAGCTTTTTGAATGCCCCAACACCAAGCAATACTTTTCAAATGGTATTTCAAAACAAGTTTCTTTCTTAATATCAATCCTAAGCCCATTTTACAAGTTGAAGTACTCATCCTTTTAACCCATAACTTTACTTTACAGCTTTGAATGCTCCAACACCAAGCAATACTTTTCAAAGGCATTTCAGAACAAGTTCTTTTAATAATGTCCCTCCTAAACCCACTTTACAAGTTGAAGTACTCATCCTTTTCACCGCAACTTTACTATACTGCTTTTTTGAATGCTCCAACACCAAGGAATACTTCTCAAATGGCATTTCAGAACAAGTTATTTTCTTAATGTCCTTTCTAAACCCATTTTACAAGTTGAAGTTCCCATCCTTTCCCCCGCAACTATACTTTACAGCTCCTGTATGCCACAACACCAAGTAATACTTTTCAAAAGGCATTTCAGAACAAGTTCTTTTCATAATATCCCTCCTAAACCCATTTTACAAATTGAAGTACTCATCCTTTTCACCACAACTTTACTGTACTGCTTTTTTGAATAATCCAACACCAAGCAATACTTCTCAAATGGCATTTCAGAACAAGTTATTTTCTTAATATCCCTCCTAAAACCATTTTACAAGTTGAAGTACCAATCCTTTTCGCCACAACTTTACTTTACAACTTTTTTTCTTAATGTCCCTCCTAAACCCATTTTACAAGTTGAAGTACCCATCTTTTTCACCCAGATTTATAATTCACAGCTTTTTGAATGCCCCAACACCAAGCAATGCTTTTCATAAGGCATTTCAGAACAAGTTCTTTTCTTAATGTGCCTCCTAAACCCATTTTACAAGCTGAGGTACCCATCCTTTTCACCACAACTTAACTTTACAACTTTTTGCACGCCACAATATCATGCAAGTTTCCACTTCAGTTCAGATTTTTGTCAAAGAGATGAAAAAATTTAAAATACTGTTCCAAATTTTTCATAGAAGATAGAAAGTTCAAGTTATCTTCTGAATTTTATTAAAGAACTTACAGTTCAATTCTAATGTCTCCAAAGAAAATAAAAATCTTCCACTTCAGTTCTTAATTTCACAAAGACACAAGGAAATTTAAAGTTCTATTTGAAATTTTTCCGTAGAAGATAGAAAAAGCTGTACCATAGTTGTGAATATTTTCCCGGAAGATAAAAAATTTCTACTTCAATTTTAAATTTTCTCAACGAATTGAAGAAAAGTTCAAGTTCTAGTGATCATGCAAGATTCCACTTCAGTTCAGATTTTTCTCAAAGAGATGAAAAAATTTAAAAACACCAAGCAATACTTTTCAAAAGGCATTTCAGAACAAGTTCTTTTCTTAATGTCCCTCCTAAACCCATTTTACAAGTTGAGGTACCCATCCTTTTCACCACAACTTTACTTTACAACTTTTTGCACGCCACAATATCATGCAAGTTTCCACTTCAGTTCAGATTTTTCTCAAAGAGATGAAAAAATTTAAAATACTGTTCCAAATTTTTCATAGAAGATAGAAAGTTCAAGTTATCTTCTGAATTTTATTAAAGAACTTACAGTTCAATTCTAATGTCTCCAAAGAAAATAAAAATCTTCCACTTCAGTTCTTAATTTCACAAAGACACAAGGAAATTTAAAGTTCTATATGAAATTTTTCCGTAGAAGATAGAAAAAGCTATACCATAGTTGTGAATATTTTTCCGGAAGATAAAAATTTATACTTCAATTTTAAATTTTCTCAACAAATTGAAGAAAAGTTCAAGTTCTAGTCATCATGCAAGATTCCACTTCAGTTCAGATTTTTCTCAAAGATATGAAAAAATTTAAAATACTGTTCCAAATTTTTTATAGAAGATAGAAAGTTCAAGTTACCTTCTGAATTTTATTAAAGAACTTACAGTTCAATTCTAATTTCTCCAAAGAAAATATAAATCTTCAACCTCAATTCTTAATTTCACAAAGACACAACGAAATTTAAAGTTCTATTTGAAATTTTTCCGTAGAAGATAGAAAAAGCTATACCATAGTTGTGAATATTTTCCCGGAAGATAAAAAGTTCTACTTTAATTTTAAATTTTCTCAATGA
The DNA here is from genome assembly GCF_049724085.1 of Artemia sp. Qi Xiang Cuo. Taxonomy (NCBI): domain Eukaryota; kingdom Metazoa; phylum Arthropoda; class Branchiopoda; order Anostraca; family Artemiidae; genus Artemia; species Artemia sp. Qi Xiang Cuo. Next base: position 39,044,081 of record NC_142807.1, read on the forward strand.
AGTGAAGAAAAGTTCAAGATCTCTTCTGAATACTATAATTGCAGAATCTCTTCTGCAACTATAATTTACAGCTCTTGAATGCCACAACACCAAGCAATACTTTTCAAAAGACATTTTCGAACAAGGTCTTTTCTTAATGTCCCTCCTAAACCCATTTTACAAGTTGAAGTACCCATCCTTTTCACCCGAAACTTTACTTTACAGCTTTTTGAATGCTCCAACACCAAGCAATACTTTTCAAAAGGCATTTCAGAACCTTTTCCTTTCTTAATGTCCCTCCTAAAACCATTTTACAACTTGAAGTACCCATCCTTTTCACCACAACTTTACTTTACAACTTTTTTTCTTAATGTCCCTCCTAAACCCATTTTACAAGTTGAAGTATCCATCTTTTTCACCCAGAACTATACTTCACAGCTTTTTGAAAACACCAAGCAATACTTTTCAAAAGGCATTTCAGAACAAAATCTTTTCTTAATGTCCCTCCTAAACCAATTTTACAAGTTGAAGTACCCATCCTTTTCACCACAACTTTACTTTACAACTTTTTTGCACGCCACAATATCATGCAAGTTTCCGCTTCAGCTCAGATTTTTCTCAAGGAGATGAAAAAATTTAAAATACTATTCCAAATTTTTCATAGAAGATAGAAAGTTCAAGATATCTTCTGGATTTTATTAAAGAACTTACAGTTCAATTCTAATATCTCCAAAGAAAATAAAAATCTTCCACTTCAGTTCTTAATTTCACAAAGACACAACGAAATTTAAAGTTCTATTTGAAATTTTTCCTTAGAAGATAGAAAAAGCTATTCCATAATTGTGAATATTTTCCCGGAAGATAAAAAGTTCTACTTTAATTTTAAATTTTCTCAATGAAGTGAAGAAAAGTTCAAGCTCTCATCTGAATTTTTACAATGAAAAAGAAGTTAGGGTTGTTGATCAATTATATTTTTCCTAATAATAAAAAAAGGTTCCACTTCAGTTCAAATGTTTCCCCCAAAGACGTAAATTTAAAATTCTCCTCCAAATTTTTTGTAGAAGATAGGAAAAGTTACATATTGATCGTGAATATTTCACTATGAAGATAAGGAGCTAATTTTCTCATTGATGTGAAGAGAAGTTCCTAACTATCCCTATAAAAATTCTTTTCCTAACTATCCCACTGAAAAGAAATAAGTTACAGATCAATTCTATTTTTCAAGAAAAAATAGAAAATTTTGACTTCACCTCAGATTTTTCTCAGAGATGGAAAAATTTAAAATTACTGTTCTAAATTTTTCTTAAAAGATAAAAAAGTTATACGTTGATCATGAAAAGTTAACTCAAGTCTGAATTTTATTAAAGAACTTACAGTTCAATTCTAATTTCTCCAGAGAAAAATAAAAATCTTCCACTTCAGTTCTTAATTTCACAAAGACACAAAGAAATTTAAAGTTCTCTTCTGCTTTTTCTTAGAGAAAATAAAAAAGTTATAGTTCAATTCTAATTTTTTTTCAAAGAAAATAAAAAATCTCCAACTTTTTAATAAACATTCTAAGCGCTTAACATGCTAAAGTTTCCTAAGATAATAGAAATATAACAAAGTAATGAATAAAATATTTTTATTGAAGTAACAACATAAAAATATGTTATAGACATTATTTTACATTATTAACATCATTGAAAAACACTGAACATTCAGAATCTGTTCCATAAAATAATTTGTCAAGTTCTCTCTCTCTTGATAGTGGAGTTACTCGCTTCTATTAGTTCATGACCACTAGAATAATCATTAATCCATTTTGAGTCATATACAATTTCCCCTGGAGATGTCACCTACTGATTCAATACACGTTTCATCCTAGGTACTATTTGATTCATTGACTATATGATTAATAGCAGTAATAATTCACATTGTGCTTCATTTTCCAATCAATTCGTCATTATATTCATTGGTAATATTGGCAATCAATGCTCTTTTTATTTTACCAGCAATTTCACTGTCTATTATCACATTATTTTTACAGAGGCAACGGTTTTGGCACGTTGACAAGATATGATTTATAATGTTGGTGCAGCAGTTGGAACTTGTTTTCCTTACTAAATTCATTCAAATGCTAACACCGGAAAGATGACAATAAGATCTATCAACGGCTAACATGTTACCAGAACGATTAGCTAGAAGTTTCCCATCTTCATCAACTATTATTTTTAAGTTGGCATTCTCTTTGAGCACTAACTTCTCTGGAAATGATACTTTCACATATCCACCCTTTGAACGATGAAAATTCTTGACTACTCCAAAGGAATTTAACTCCTCACTGTCATGACAACGTAGGCACACATTCCCAATAAGATCTCCACTACTACTTGTCCCATAGTTCAAATATATCTCTTTGTCAGCATTCAAGGCAACAATGAATTTATCATTTACCCACACTTTCTTCGAATAAATCATTTTCACGTCTTTTTTTTTAAAATATGGTGTAGGTGTATATCCCTCCAATGGTAAAAAATTACTGATTTAACGCACGCAATAAACTAGATAGTCTCGATAACCTACCATGGAGTACCAATGGGAAAGCCGCTTCCAATGTAAGAGCAACCATAGAGTATGTTTGCTACACCCGCAAGCATGCATAGTGAGAGAGAAATACAAAGTCGACCTGGGGGGATTTTCCGGCGAGTATGGTTAGGTTAGGTTAGACTAGATTAAGTTAGGTTAGATTAGGTTAGGTTAAGTCAGTTTAAGTAAGTTAGGTTAGCTTAGCTAAGTTAGGTTAGGTTAGGTTAGCTAGTAAACATCTCTCCATGCTTAAGTTAGGTTAGGTTAGGCTAGATTAAGTTATGTTAGGTTAAGTTAGGTTAGGTTAGGTTAGCCTACGTACGCGCGCGTACGTAAGCTAGAACTGAAGTGGAAGATTTTTATTTTTCTCTGGAGAAATTAGAATTGAACTGTAAGTTCTTTAATAAAATTCAGACTTGAGTTAACTTTTCATGATCAACGTATAGCTTTTTCTATCTTCTATGAAAAATTTAGAACAGTAATTTTAAATTGTTCCATCTCTTTGAGAAAAATCTGAACTGAAGTCGAAATTTTTTATATTTTCTTGAAAAACAGAACGGATGTGTAACTTATTTCTTTTCATAGGGATATTTAGGAAAAGAACCTGAAATTTTCTTCACATCAATGAGAAAATTAGCTCCTTATCTTCATAGTGAAATATTCACGATCAATGTGTAACTTTTTCTATCTTCTACAAAAAATTTGGAGGAGAATTTTAATTTTATGTCTTTGGGGGAAACATCTGAACTGAAGTGGAACCTTTTTTTATTATTAGGAAAAATAGAATTGATCAATAACTAATTTCTTTTCCATTGATAAAATTCAGATGAGAGCTTGAACTTATCTTCACTTCATTGAGAAAATTTAAAATTAAAGCAAAACTTTTTATCTTTTGGGAAAATATTCACAATTATGGTATAGCTTTTTCTATCTTCTACGGAAAAATTTCAAATAGAACTTTAAATTTCCTTGTGACTTTCTTGAAATTAAGAACTGAAGTGGAAGATTTTTATTTTCTTTGTAGAAATTAGAATTGAACTGTATGTTCTTTAATAAAATTCAGAAGATAACTTGAACTTTCTATCTTCTATGAAAAAATTTGGAACAGTATTTTAAATTTTGTCATCTCTTTGAGCAAAATCTGACCTGAAGTGGAATCTTGCATGATGACTAGAACTTGAACTTTTCTTCACTTCGTTGAGAAAATTTAAAATTGAAGTAGAAATTTTTATCTTCCAGGAAAATATTCACAACTATGGAATAGCTTTTTCTAGCTTCTACGGAAAATTTTTAAATAGAACTTTAAATTTCCTTGTGTCTTTGTGAAATTAAGAACTGAAGTGGAAGATTTTTATTTACTTTGGAGAAATTAGAATTGAACTGTAATTTCTGTAATAAAATTCAGAAGATAACTTGAACTTTCTATCTTCTATGAAAAATTTGGAACAGTATTTTAAATTTTTTCATCTCTTTGAGAACAAACTGAACTGAAGTGGAAACTTGCATGATATTGTGGTGTGCAGAAAAATTGTAAAGTAAAGTTGTGGTGAAAAGGATGGGTACCTCAACTTGTAAATTGGGTTTAGGAGGGACATTAAGAAAATAACTTGTTCTGAAATGCCTTTTTAAAAGTACTACTTGGTGTTGTGGTATTAAAAAAGCTGTAAATTACAATTCTGGGTGACAAAGACGGATACTTCAAATTGTAAAATTGGTTTAGGAGGGACATTAAGAAAAAAAAGTATTAAAGTAAAGTTGTGGTGAAAATGATGGGTACTTCAACTTTTAAAATGGTTTTAGGAGGGACGTTAAAAAAGGAACTGGTTCTGAAATGCCTTTTGAAAATTATTGTTGGTGTTAGGGCATCCAAAAAGCTGTAAACTAAAGTTTTTGGTGAAAAGGATGGGTACTTAAACTTTTAAAATTGGTTTAGGAGGGACATTAAGAAAACACCTTGTTCTGAAATGTCTTTTGAAAAGTAGTGCTTGGTTTTGTGGCATTCAAGAGCTTTAAAGTATAGTTGCGGGTGAAAAGGATGAGAAGTTCAACTTTTAAAATGGGTTTAGGAAGGAAATTAAGAGACTAAGTTGTTATGAAACGCCATTTGAGAAGCTTTTCTTTGTGTTGGAGCCTTCAAAACAGCAGGATTGTGAAGTTGTGGTGAAAAGGATGAGTACTTCAATTTGTAAAATGGGTTTAGGAGGAATATTATGAAAAGAACTTGTTCTGAAATGCCTTTTGAAAAGTATTACTTGGTGTTGGGGCATTCAAAAGCTGTAAAGTAAAGTTGTGGGTGAAAAGGATGGGTACTTCAACTTGTAAAATGGGTTTAGGAGGGACATTAAGAAAATAACTTGTTCTGAAATGCCATTTGAAAAGTATTGCTTGGTGTTGTGGCATTCAAGAGCTGTAAAGTATAGTTGCGGGGGAAAGGATGGGAACTTCAACTTGTAAAATGGGTTTAGGAAGGACATTAAGAAAATAACTTATTCTGAAATGCCATTTGAGAAGTATTGCTTGGTGTTGGAGCATTCAAAAAAGCAGTATAGTAAAGTTACGGTGAAAATGATGAGTAGTTCAACTTGTAAAGTGGGTTTAGGAGGGAAATTACGAAAAGAACTTGTTCTGAAATGCCTTTGAAAAGTATTGCTTGGTGTAGGAGCATTCAAAAGCTGTAAAGTAAAGTTGTGGGTTAAAAGGATGAGTACTCCAACTTGTAAAATGGGCTTAGGAGTTATATTAAGAAATGAACTTGTTGTGAAATGCCTTTTGAAAAGTATTGCTTGGTGTTGGGGCATTCAAAAAGCTGTAAAGTAAAGTTCTGGGTGTAAAGGATGGGTACTTCAACTTGTAAAATGGATTTAGGAGGGATATTAAGAAAAGAACATGTTCTGAAATGCCCTTTTAAAAGTATTGCTTGGTGTTGGAGCATTCAAAAAGCTGTAAACTAAAGTTGTGGGTTAAAAGGATGAGTACTTCAACTTGTAAAATGGGTTTAGGACGGTCACTAAGAAAATAACTTGTTCTGAAATGTCATTTGAAAAGTATTGCTTGGTGTTGGCGCATTCAAAAGGCTGTAAAGTAGATTTGTGTGTGAAGAAGAATGGGTATTTCAATTTGTAAAATGGGTTTAGGAGGGATATTATGAAAAGAACTTGTTCTGAAATGCCTTTTGAAAAGTATTGCTTGGTGTTGGGGCATTCAAAAAGCTGTAAAGTAAAGCTGGGGTGAAAAAGATGGGAACTTCAACTTGTAAAATGGGTTTTAGAAGGACATTAAGAAAATAATTTGTTCTGAAATGTCATTTGAAAAGTATTGCTTGGTGTTGGAGCATTCAAAAAGGCAGTATAGTAAAGTTGTGGGTGAAAAGGATGGGTAATTCAACTTGTAAAATGGGTTTAGGAGGGACATTAAGAAAAGAAATTGTTCTAAAATGCCTTTTGAAAAGTATTGCTTGGTGTTGGAGCATTCAAAAAGCCGTAAGGTAAAGTTGTGGTGAAAAGGATGGGTACTTCAACTTGTAAAAAGGTTTTATGAGGGACATTAAGAAAGGAACTTGTTTCTGAAATGCCTTTTGAATAGTATTGCTTGGTGTTGGGGCATTCAAAAAGCCGTAAAGTAAAGTTGTGGGTGAAAAGGATGGGAACTTCAACTTGTAAAATGGGTTTATGAAGGACATTAAGAATATAACTTGTTCTGAAATGCCATTTGAAAAGTATTGATTGGTGTTGGAGTATTCAAAAATGCAGTATAGTAAAGCTGTGGGTGAAAAGGATGGGTACTTCAACCTTTAAAATGGGTTTAGGAGGGACATTAAGAAAAGAAATTGTTCTGAAATGCCTTTTGAAAAGTATTGCTTGGTGTTAGAGCATTCAAAAAACCTGTAAAGTAAAGATGTGTGTAAAAAGGATGGGTACTTCAATTTGTAAAATGGGTTTAGGAAAGACATTAAGAAAAGAACTTGTTGTGAAATGCCTTGAAAAGTATTGCTTGGTGTTGGGGCATTCAAAAAGCTGTAAAGTAATGTTGTGGGTGAAAAGGATGGGTACTTCAACTTGTAAAATGGGTTTAGGAAGGACATTAAGAAAAGAACTTGTTCTGAAATGCATTTTGAAAAGTATTGATGGGTGTTGGAGCATACAAGAAGCAGTATAGTAAAGTTGTGGGTGAAAAGGATGGGTACTTCAACTTGTTAAATGGGTTTAGGATGGACTTTAAGAAAAGAAATTGTTCTGAAATGCCTTTTGAAAAGTATTGCTTGATCTTGGGGTGTGCAAAAATACGTAAAGTAAATTTGTGGGTGAAAAGGATGGGTACTTCAACTTGTAAAATGGGTTTAGGAAGGACATTAAGAAAATAACTTGTTCTGAAAAGATATAATAAAGCCTTAAAAAAGTATTAAAAAATGGGGAGGGACTCTTTGGGGGCCCGGGGGGGCTTTTGGGGGTCCGGGGGACCCTTGGGGATCGGGGGCTTCCTTCGGGGTTGCGGTAGGGGGATCGAAGCCCTTTGGGGTTGGGGTAGGGGACCTCAAGACACTGTTCAAATGGAACTTGTGTATTATAACGACCACAGAATTTCGATTATTTCAGTAGTGTTTTGTCATGGTTTACCTTGTCGCAGTTACATTCTCTTGATTTTCAACGTTCATTGTGGATTTCTTTCATTGAAATGCAAGAGTTGGAATATTTCAGTAGGGTTTTGTTGTAGTTTACCTTGTCGCACTTACATTTTCTTGATTTTTCAAAGTTCATTTTGAATTTCTTTCGTTGAAATGCAAGAGTTGGAATATTTCAGTAGTGTTTTGTTGTGGTTTACCTTGTCACACTCACATTTTCTTGATTTTTCAAAGTTCATTTTGAATTTCTTTCTTTGAAATGCAAGAGTTGGAATATTTCAGTAGTGTTCTGTCGTGGTTTACCCTGTCACAGTTACATTCTCTTGATCTTATTCTCTTGATTTTTCAAAGTTCATTTTGAATTTATTTCATTGAAATGCAAGAGTTGGAATATTTCAGTAGTGTTTTGTTGCGGTTTACCTTGTCACACTTTCATTCTCTCGTTTTTTCAAAGTTCATTTTGAATTTCTTTCGTTGAAATGCATGAGTTGGAATATTTCAGTAGTGTTTTGTCATGGTTTACCTTGTCACATTGACATTCTCTTGATTTTTCAAAGTTCATTTTGGATTTCTTTCTTTGAAATACAAGAGTTAGAATATTTCAGTAGTGTTTTGTCATGGTTTACCATGTCACAGTTACATTCTCTTGTTTTTTCAAAGCTCATTTTGAGTTTCTTTCGTTGAAATGCATGAGTTGGAATATTTCAGTATTATCGTGTCGTGGTTTACCTTGTCACAGTTATATTCACTTGAATTTTCAAAGTTCATTTTGGATTTCTTTCGTGAAATGCAAGAGTTGGAATATTCCAGTAGTGTTTTGTTGTGGTTTACCTTGTCACAGTTACATTCTCTTGATTTTTCAAAGTTCATTTTGGATTTCTTTCGTGAAAAGCAAGAGTTGGATAATATCAGTAGTGTTTTGTCGTGGTTTACCTTGTCAAACTTACATTCTCTTGATTTTTCTAAGTTCATTTTTGATTTCTTTCGTGAAATGCAAGAGTTGGAATATATCAGTAGTGTTTCATCGTTGTTTACCTTGTCACAGTTTCATTCTCTTGCTTTTTCAAAGTTCCTTTTGAATTTCTTTCGTTGAAGTGTAAGAATCAGGTTAAGTTAGGTTTTTTGAAGAAGTGCAAAATGTTCTCTTCTGAATTTTCTTAAAGAAAAGAAAAAAGCTATAGTCCAATTCTAATTTTTTCTAAAGAGAAAAAATCTCCAACCTTTTAATAAACATTCTAAGCGTCTGACATGCTAACATATCCTAAAATAATGGAAATATAACAAAGTAATGTATAATATATTTTTAATGAAATAACATCATGTAGGATATTAACACAAAAGTATGTTTCAGATATTATTATACATTATCAACATCATTGAACAACGTGGGACATTTTGAATCTGTTCCATAAAATAATTTATCATGTTCTCTTTTGATACTAGAGTTACTCGCTTCTCTTAGTTCATAACCAGTAGAATAATCATTCATCCATTTTGTGTCATATACAATTTTTTACATGGGGAGTCACCTACTGGCTCAATCTGCATTTCTTCTTTAGTATTATTTGATTCATTGACTATATGATCTATAGTAGTAATAATGCTCACTTATGCTTCATTTTCCATCAATTTATCTTTATAATCATTGATGATTTTGTATGCCAATGCCCTTTTTATTTTTCCAGCGATTTCACTGTCTATTCTCACGCTGTGTTTACACAGGTAACAGTTCTGACAGGTAGGCATGATATGATTTATTACACTAGTGCACCAGTAGGCCTTTCTTTTCCTCTTTGCTTTCATTTGAATAGTAATACCAGAACGATGGGAATAGGATCTATCAATAGGTAACGTGTTACCAGAACCATTAGCAAGAAGATGACCATCTTCATCAACTATTATTTTTAAGTTGGCATTTTCCTTTAGCACTATCATCTCTGGTGCTCTCACTCTCGCATATCCTCCTTGAGCAATGTTGAATGGTTTCGATAAACCAAAGAAATTTAGCTTTTCACTATCATGACAACGCACACAAACATTTCCAATAAGATCTCCATTAATGCTTGTCTCATAGTTTAAATAACGATCTATGTCGGCATTCAAAACGACGATGATTTTATCGTGTGTACACAATTTCGCTGAATAATTCATTTTCACTTTTTTTCTAAGTATGATACAAGATGTTTATCCTGCCAAAGTGTGAAAATTACTGATTTAATACCTACATTTAACTAGGTAGTGTCGATAACCCGCCATAGAGCATCACTGAGACGGCCGCATAGTGTCTCTGACAAACCATAGAGTATAATTGATATAGCCATATGAATAAATATTAATAAATAAATAGAAGCATTTCTCCATGTTTGAGTTAGGTTGGATTAGATTAGCGTATCATGAGCCCCCCCCCCAAAGGCCCTCCCAGGCCCCCCAAGGGATCCCCGGGCCCCTTTAGATTAGGTTAGGTTAAGTTAAGTGGCGCGCGCCACTTAACCTAACCTAATCTAATCTATCCTAAACTAACCTAACCTAATCTAACCTATGGTTTTTTGTATTTCTATGTAGTGGGAAAGGGAGGGGGATGAGAGGGAGGGCGCTCTTTGGGGCCTGGGCCCTTGGGGGGCCCGGGGGGGGGCTCATGATTCGCTAACCTAATCCAACCTAACTTAAACATTGAGAAATGCTTCTATTTATTTATTAACATTTATTCACATAGCTGTATCAATTATACTCTTTGGTTGGTCATAGACACTATGCGGCTGTCTCAGTGATGCTCTATGACATGTTATCGACACTACCTAGTTAAATGTATTTATTAAATCAGTAATTTTCACACTTTGGCAGGATTAACATCTTGTATCATACTTAGAAAAAAAAGGAAACTGAATTATTCAGTGAAAGTATGTACACACAAAAAAATAATTGTCGTTTTTAATGCCAACATAGATCGTTATTCAACCTATGAGACAATCATTAATGTAGATATTATTGGAAATTTATGAGTGCGTTGTCATGATAGAGAAAAGCTAAATTTCTTTGGACTATCAAAACCATTCAATATTGCTCAAGGAGGATATGCGAGAGTGAGAGCACCAGAGATAATAGTGCTAAAGCAAAATGCCAACTTAAAAATAATAGTTGATGAAGATGGTCATCTTCTTGCTATTGGTTCTGGTAACACGTTACCTATTGATAGATCCTATTCCCATCGTTCTAGTATTACTATTCAAATGAAAGCAAAGAGGAAAAGAAAGGCCTACTGGTGCACTAGTGTAATAAATCATATCAGGGCTACCTGTCAGAACTGTTACCTATGTAAACACAGTGTGAGAATAGACAATGAAATCGCTGACAAAATAAACAGGGCATTGGCATACAATATCATCAATGATTATAAAGATAATTTGATGGAAAATGAAGCATAAGTGAGCATTATTAGTACTATAGATCATATAGTCAATGAATCAAATAATACTAAAGAAGAAATGCAGATTGAGCCAGAAGGTGACACCCCATGTAAAAAATTGTATATGAAACAAAATGGATGAATGATTATTCTACTGATTATGAGATAAGAGAAGCGAGTAACTCTAGTATCAAAAGAGAACATGATAAAGTATTTTATAGAACAGATTCAAAATGTCGAACGTTGTTCAATGATGTTAATAATGTATAATAATATCTGAAACATATTTTTGTGTTAATATGCTACATGTTGTTATTTCATTAAAAATATATTATACATAACTTTGTTATATTTCCATTATTTTAGGATATGCTAGCATGTCAGACGCTTAGAATGTTTATTAAAAGGTCAGAGATTTTTTATCTTGGGAAAAAATTAGAATTGGACTATAGCTTTTTTCTTTTCTCTAAGAAAATTCAGAAGAGAGCTTGAACATTTTGCACTTCTTCAAAAAACCTAACCTAACCTGACTCTTACACTTCAACGAAAGAGATTCCAAAGGAACTTTGAAAAAGCAAGAGAATGTAACTGTGACAAGGTAAACCACGATAAAACACTACTGATATATTCCAACTCTTGCATTTCACGAAAGAAATCCAAAATGAACTTTGAAAAATCAAGAGAATGTAACTGTGACAAGGTAAACCACGACAAAACACTACTGAAATATTCCAACTCTTGCATTTCACGAGAGAAATCCAAAATAAACTTTGAAAAATCAAGAGAATATAGCTATGACAAGGTAAACCATGACAAAACACTACTGAAATATTCCAACTCTTGCATTTCAACGAAAGAAATCCAAAATGAACTTTGAAAAATCAAGTGAATGTGACAAGGTAAACCACGACAAGACACTACTGAAATATTCCAACTCATGCATTTCAACGAAAGAAATTCAAAATGAACTTTGAAAAAACAAGAGATTGTAACTATGACATGGTAAACCATGATAAAACACTACTGAAATATTCCAACTCTTGCACTGCAATGAAAGAAATACAAAATGAACTTTGAAAAATCAAGAGAATGTAACAGCGACAAGGTAAGCCATGACAAAACACTACTTAAATAATCCAACTCATGCATTTCAACGAAAGAAATTCAAAACGAACTTTGAGAAAACAGGAGATTGTAACTGTGACATGGTAAACCATGACAAAACACTACTGAAATATTCCAACTCTTTCATTTCAAAGAAAGAAATCCAAAATGAACTTTGAAAAATCAAGAGAATGTAACAGTGACAAGGTAAGCCATGACAAAACACTACTGAAATATTCCAACTCATGCATTTCAACGAAAGAAATTCAAAATGAACTTTGAAAAAACAAGAGAATGTAACTGTGACATGGTAAGCCATGACAAAACACTACTAAAATATTCAAACTCTTGCATTTCAATGAAAGAAATTCACAATGAACTTTGAAAATCAAGAGAATGTAACTGTGACAATGTAAACCATGACAAAACACTATTGAAATAATCCAACTCTTGCATTTCAATGAAAGAAATTCAAAATTAACTTTCAAAAATAAAGAAAATGTAACTGTGATAAGGTAATCCACAACAAAACCTTACTGAAGTATTCCAGCTCTTGCATTTCAGCTATAGAAATTAAAAATGAACTTTAAAAAATCGAGAGAATGTAAGTGTGACCAGATAAACCACGACAAAACACTACTGAAATATTCCAACTCTTGCATGTCAATGAAAAAAATTCAAAAGAACTTTGAAAAATGAAGAGAATGAAAGCGTGACAGGGTAAACCAGGATAAAACATTGCTGAAGTATTTCAACTCTTGCTTTTCACGAAAACAATCCAAAATGAACTTTGAAAAATCAAGAGAATGTAACTGCGACATGGTAAAGCATGACAAAACACTACTGAAATATTCCAACTCTTGCATTTCAATGAAATAATTTCAAAATGAACTTTGAAAAATCAAGAGAATGTAACTGTGACAAGGTAAACCACGACAAAACACTACTGAAATATTCCAACTCTTGCATTTCAATGAAAGAAATTCAAAATGAACTTTGAAAAATCAAGAAAATGTAACTGTGACAAGGTAAGCCACAAAAAAACACTACTGAAATATTCCAACTCTTGCATTTCAATGATAGAAATTCAAAATTAACTTTGAAAAATTAAAAGAATGTAACTGTGACAAGGTAAATCATGACAAAACACTATTGAAATAGTCCAACTCTTGCATTTTAACGAAAGAAATAAAAAATGAACTTTGAAAAATCAAGAGAATGTAACTGTGAAATGGTAAATCACGACAAAACACTACTGAAATAATCCAACTCTCTCATTTCAACGAAAGAAATTCAAAATTAACTTTGAAAAATAAAAGAATGTAACTGTGAAATGGTAAACCACGACGAAACACTACTGAAATAATCCAACTCTTGCATTTCAATGAAAGAAATTCAAAATTAACTTTGAAAAATAAGAGAATGTAACTGTGACATGGTAAATCACGACAAAACACTACTGAAATAATCCACCTCTTACATTTCAACGAAAGAAATCCAAAATGAACTCTGAAAAATCAAGAGAATGTAACTGAGAGATGGTAAACCACGACAAAACTCTACTGAAATATTCAAACTCATGCATTTCAATGAAAAAAAATCAAAATAAACTTTGAAAAGTCAGGAGAATGTAACTGTGACAAGGTAAACCACAACAAAACACATTTCAATGAATAAAATCCATAATAAACTTTGAAAAATCAAGAGAATATAACTGTGACAAGGTAAGCCACAAAAAAACACTACTGAAATATTCCAACTCTTGCATTTCAACGATAGAAATTCAAAATTAACTTTGTAAAATTAAAAGAATGTAACTGTGACAAGGTAAATCATGACAAAACACTACTGAAATATTCCAACTCTTGCATCTAAACGAAAGAAATCAAAAATAAACTTTGAAAAATCAAGAGAATGTAACTGTGAAATGGTAAATCACGACAAAACACTACTGAAATAATCCAACTCTGGAATTTCAATGAAAGAAATTCAAAATTAACTTTGAAAAATAAGAGAATGTAACAGCGACATGGTAAACCACGACGAAACACTACTGAAATAATCCAACTCTTACATTTCAACGAAAGAAAACCAAAATGAACTTTGAAAAATCAAGAGAATGTAACTGAGATATGGTAAACCACGACAAAACTCTACTGAAATATTGACACTCATGCATTTCAATGAAAAAAAATCAAAATAAACTTTGAAAAGTCAGGATAATGTAACTGTGACAAGGTAAACCACAACAAAACACATTTCAATGAATAAAATCCACAATGAACTTTGAAAAATGGAGAGATTGTAAGTGCGACAAGGTAAACCATGACAAAACACTACTGAAATAATCCATCTCATGCATTTCAACGAAAGAAATTCAAAATGAACTTTGAAAAATTAAGAGAATGTAACTGTGACAAGGTAAACCATGACAAAACACTACTGAAATATTCCAACTCTTGCATTTCAACGAAAGAAATCGAAAATGAACTTTAAAAAAACAAGAGAATGTAACTGTGAAATGGTAAATCATGACAAAACACTACTGAAATAATCTAACTCTTGCGTTTCAATGAAAGAAATTCAAAAGAACTTTGAAAAATCGATAGATTGTAACTGTGACATGGTAAACCACGACAAAACACTACTGAAATATTCCAACTCTTGTTTTTTAACGAAAGAAATTCAAAATGAACTTTGAAAAATTAAGAGAATGTAACTGCGGCAAGGTAAACCATGATAAAACACTACTGAAATATTCCAACTCTTGCATTTCAACGAAAGAAATTCAAAAGTAACTTTGAAAAATCAAGAGAATGTAACTGTGACAAGGTAAACCACGACAAAAAACTACTGAAATAATCCAACTCTTACATTTCAATGAAAGAAATTCAAAATGAACTTTGAAAAATCAAGAGAATGTAACTTTGACAAGGTAAACCACGACAAAACACTACTGAAATATTCCAAATCATGCATTTCAATAAAAAAAATCAAAACGAACTTTGAAAAATCAAGAGAATATAACTGTGACAAGGTAAACCACAACAAAACACAACTGATATATTCCAACTCTTGCATTTCAACGAAAGAAATTCAAAATGAACTTTGAAAAATTAAGAGAATGTAACTGTGACAAAGGTAAACCATGACAAAACACTACTGAAATATTCCAACTCTTGCATTTCAACGAAAGAAATCCAAAATGAACTTTGAAAAATCAAGAGAATGTAACTGTGACAAGGTAAACCACGTTAAAACACTACTGAAATAATCCAACTCTTGCATTTCAATGAAAGAAAACCAAAATGAACTTTGAAAAATCAAGAGAATGTAATTGTGACAAGGTAAACCACAACAAAACACTACTGAAATATTCCAACTCTTGCATTTCAACGAAAGAAATTCAAAATGAACTTTGAAAAATCAAGAAAATGTACCTGTGACAAGGTAAGCCATGACAAAACACTGCTGAAATATTTCAACTCTTGCATTTCAACGAGTGAAATCCAAAATG
Organism: Artemia sp. Qi Xiang Cuo; assembly: GCF_049724085.1. Classification (NCBI taxonomy): domain Eukaryota; kingdom Metazoa; phylum Arthropoda; class Branchiopoda; order Anostraca; family Artemiidae; genus Artemia; species Artemia sp. Qi Xiang Cuo. The sequence goes on from NC_142807.1 coordinate 39,059,270, forward strand.
AACTTTGAAGAATCAAGAGAATGTAACTGTGACAAGGTAAACCACGACAAAACACTACTTAAATAATCCAACTCTAGCATTTCAATGAAAGAAATTCAAAATGAACTTTGAAAAATCAAGAGAATGTAACTGTGACAAGGTAAACCACGACGAAACACTACTGAAATATTTCAAATCATGCATTTCAATGAAAAAAATCAAAATGAACTTAGAAAAATCAAAAGAATGTAACTGTGACAAGGTAAACCACAACAAAACACTACTGAAATATTCCAACTCTTGCATTTCAACGAAAGAAATTCAAAATGAACTTTGAAAAATCAAGAAAATGTAACTGTGACAAGGTAAACCACAACAAAACCTTACTGAAATATTCCAACTCATGCATTTCAACGAAAGGAATTCAAATGAACTTTGAAAAATTAAGAGAATGTAACTGTGACAAAGGTAAACCATGACAAAACACTACTGAAATATTCCAACTCTTGTATTTCAACGAAAGAAATCCAAAATGAACATTGAAATATCAAGAGAATGTAACTGTGACATGGTAAACCATCACAAAACACTAATGCTTGGAGGGGGAGTCAAAAGTTTGGGGGTGGGGCCCTTTTGTGTCTCAAACTGCGCAAATTAAAAAATATTAAAAAAGTGGGGAGGGGTGCACTTTGGTGGCCCGAGGGGCTTTTGGGGGTCCGGGGGACCCTTGGGGACCGGGTGGTCCTTTGGGAGCCCGGGGGACCTTTGGGGGCCGGGGGCTTCCTTCGGGGTTGGGGTAGTGGGGTCGGGGGCCCTTTGGGGTTGGGGTAGTGGGGTCGGGGGCCCTTTGGGGTTGGGGTAGAGGACCTCACAACACTGTTCAAATACAACTTGTGTATTATAACGACCACAGAGTTTCACCCTCAAATCCTCTTCTAAAATCATCTTTTAAAATGTCTCTAACTGTTTCGCCCAAATAATTCCCTAAAATGTCTAAAACGGTTTCGCCCAAATAATCTCTAAACGCAAATAATTTCTGCGTGTTCCTTTTTTTTGACATCCCTGCGCTGTCACATTTGAAATTCCTAGGAAACCCTTTCCCGCGTTAATCTCTTCATCTCTAAGATCAAAACATTCGCCCGGAAACAATTGTCCTGGATGAACACCAACAAATCAATCAACCTTGACATCATCTGTCAGACATTAATAAACTTCGCCCGGAAACAATTCTCCTGGACGAACACCAAAGACATTAATCAACTTCACCCGGAAAAAATTCTCCTGGACGAACACCAAAGACATTAATAAACTTCGCCCGGAAACAATTCTCCTGGACGAACACCAAAGATATTAATAAACTTCACCCGGAAACAATTCTCCTGGACGATCACCAGCATTTCTCGGAAAATTGTTCTCCCTGAGAATTTCATGCTCATATATGGTGTGGGATCGGGACTGACCGCACAGGTGTTCTCTCTTGAGACTCTATGCCCATATATGGTGACCCGTCACGAGATACGTTCTTTTGATAACCGAATGTTGTACTGTCACAAGTCGATAGGGCCTTTCTACTAAAAGCGGTGTACCGGAAGCGCCTCTCGCCAAAAGCGAGAAAATTAAATTAATAAATGAATGTAATCTCTTTTCCTTGGGTTATCTTGAACTAAATTACCTGTTATATTATATGGAGATCAGATTCCTAGGGACCGTCATCTTGGAAGTATGCAAACTAGCTACCTGTGGTTCGACTAGATACAGAAATATAAAATATAATAAACGCAAATAGAAAGATAATAGTTTTATTATGACTTACATATTTAGGTGTACAGCAATGCTCGCTTCAATTGACGGCAAATAATAACCAAGTCTCTACAATGGCTGCATAATAATTAGAATCGCAATGCCTGAATGCCAATATAATTCTGCTCTAAATGATCCTGAATCTCCTTTACGAATACTTCCAAAAAGCACTTTTACCCCACCATCAAACGTAGTTTTTTTGTCGTGCGCTCTAAGAACTGGCTCACAATTGGCTCAAGTGGCCCAAGGATGCGAACCCTTCGTCCAATAAATTGTTTTAAATATTTCTGTTGATTCAAACATTCATACGGCTCTTATAATTTAAACTTCCTGAGAAATATTGTGTGTGTAGCATCTTTTTTATTTCCCACTATCTTAGCGAAATCCAAAGCTGGATAGCGCCGTTCTTTGTCTGAGGCTAAACTGCAATTTTTCTCTTTGCTCATTAAGGACTTTTCTTTTTTTGAAACTAGATTTAAACTTAATTGGAGGAAGTCGGAATTATCTTTAGAAAGAAGGAACTTTATTTTTGTATTTTAAATGTGTGGCATTTTACTCACGGTACGTTTCTCTCCGTCCATCCCGTGGTCCTGTAAATTAAATCAACAATCAATTGTGAGGAAACAATAACCGGAAGAACAAGAGTGACAGGTGGTGGAATGTATCGGGAATATATAATTTAGACTATATATTTGCACATTGGGGGGAGGGGTAAAGTGAAGCTGCGGTCAAAATGTGTTAGCTAAAATTCTTCTGCCTATTCTGAAGTAAGAATTGTTTTTTTTAACATGTCTCCTTTTCAATATCCCCTAATCTGGACCTTTACCAATTTTTGTTACAGTTACAAACCCCCTCCCTCTCCCCATGGTTCTAAAATGCAATAAAAATACCAAAATCCAGGACATGTGTACATGAAGTCTTATATATAATTTTCCATTTTATAAGCGCTGAAGGTTTAGTGGTAAGACACTGGCCTCCCCGGTCAGGGGCCTGGGTTCGATTCCTGGTCGATGCAGTTTTTTTTTTAATGCAAAATACCTAATTAGACTCAATTAGGATTTTAAACACACAATTAGGGAAGGCGCCAGGATATTCGACACGTCAGAACAACTACTGTCAGGACATCGACAAAATCCGTCATAACATCGACATTAAATCCATCGTAACATCGACACGTCAGGACATCGACAGTCACAATCGCTACCCGTCAGAACATCGTCAGTTATAACATCGACACGTCGTTTCATCGACCGTCACAATCGCTACCCGTCAGTAAGTCGACAGTCAGAGCATCGACACGTCATAACATCAAAACAATTTTCATAACGAAAATCCGTCAGAACAACTAACTGTCAGAACGTTAACAGTCATAACATCGAAACATCATTACATCTAAAAAAAATCATAACGAAAATCCGTCAGAACCACTAACCGTCAGAACGTCAACAGTCATAAAATCGACACGTCATAACATCTAAAATTTTAAAACTTAGTTTTTTGGGGTTTAGGTGGGAAGTGTTGGCATAATGTATTATTTTTTTTTATTTTTTTCTATCAGACCAGAGCACTTCGTATCGAAGGAGTTGTCGTAGAAACTTGAAAAAGGGCTCATTTATTTGTAAATTGGAAGGACTAGTGCCCTTTTTAATAGCCGAAAGTGATTGGAAGGCAACTAACACCCTTTCTACGCCCACAATTTCCTCAAACAAATCCAATCAAAACTTTGAGATATCCAATTTGTTAAACGTAGTTGAAAGATCTGGAAATTATGTCTTTGAGGAGCACTCTCACCCCTCCCCCCTACATCCCTTAGGGCAAGGGTTGTAAGTTATACCCTGGTGACATATACAGTTCGTATGGAACGGGTTGTCGTAGAAACTTCACAAAGGGCTCATTCGATTGGAAATTCTAAGGGCTAGTGCCCTTTTTAATAGTCGAAAGTAATTGGAGAGCACCTACCCCTCCCCCCCCTCACGCCCACCATTTTCCCCAACCACATCTAATCAGAATTTTGAGATAGAAATTTTGTTCAAAGTGTCTATTTCTTTTTGACATATGAAGCAAATTCGGCTCTATTAGAGCTTGTGATAGCCTTTGGAAAATAATATTATCTTATCTTATCTCAAAGTGTTTGAAAACTTCGGATATAAGGTCTTTGAAGATGACAACCTCCCTATAGCCCTCAGGGCAAGGGCTGTAAGTTATGCCCTGGGGGCATATAAGCTTTTTATAGAAAGTGTTGTCGTAGAACCTTCAAAAATGGCTCATTCGATTGGAAACTAAAAGGGCTAGTGCACCTTTTAATAGTTGAAAGTGATTGGAGGGCAACTAACCCACCTCTCACGCCCACCATTTCCCCAAACAAACGCAATCAAAATTTTAAGATAGCCATTTTTTTCGACTTAGTTAAAAATTCTGAAAATCAGGTTTTTGAGGATGATAACCTCCCAGAGCCCTCAGGGCAAGGGTTGTAAGCTATGCCCTAGGAGTATCATTTCCCGTTTGACAATTAGAGAAAGCGTTTCGTCCAAGATGAACATAACCATGCTCGAACTGTTCCGTGAAGAAACTATATTGTAAGTGTTTTAAAATTTTTGCCAACACGAAAGGAGTGAACGACCATAATTTATAACAGAAGGAGTGAGTACGCTAAAAGACATGAATGGTGATGAAATAGGTGTGAATTTGCATATGTTACATTTTAATAACTTCGATAACTTAAAAATTCGAATATCCTATCAGTAATATTACATAGAAAACATTCCCAGTGAAAGTGTTCTAATGTTTACCAGTGAACGTGGTAAACATAATATTGTGTGTTTTAAATCGTTCTTATATTAAGTGTTATATGTTCAGATAGAGTTATGTGTAGCATTGTCGTAGTATTCATTTAATTTAGCGTAGACAGGAAGCATAATTATCCTATAGTTAGCAAAGGATAAAAACTTGTAAAAGGTGAATTTTCAAAAAAAAACCTCATAGTAAAAGTAGTATAGCCTCAACCTTGTTGGAAATGTAAAAGTCATCAGTGTTAGATGTAGAAAAAAAATCTTTAGTATAGTAGCTAAGCTAGAACCATAGATAATTTCAGTCCAGTAGATGAACTTTAGATGAACAGGAATTATCTTTTTATGTCGGAATTATCTTTAGAAAGAAAGAATTTTATTTTTTTGTTTTTTAAATATATCACATATTACTCACGGTACATATTACCCTTCCCATTATTTAATGACGGCCCGTCATTAGGACTTGCTTGCCCTTGGGTTTTTGAAATATTCGCGATTTATTTACTATTGGTCCTACGTAATTTTTTTTGACATTGTATTATTTTATACTTTATATAAGCTTAATCAGGAGTGCTAAAAATTTTCTCTATTACTTTTCTTATTTTATTATACATCCCTGTTCATCTACTCTCTCTTTACGCTAAAGTTTTTTTGTTTTTTAAGAAAAGAGTTCTAAGAAAGTCGAACTTTAGCGTTCGTTTTAAGTTTTAATGTCATTCCTTACTTTCAGCTAAATAAAACTTGTTTTTTTTTATTTAATGGATCAAAAGGAAGGCACTGGTCCTTTTCCTAGGCATATGCGTGATTCATAGCTAAATCGCCCGTCTATAGATGATTAGACAATATCACACTTTTGGCCGTTTATATTGTCTTTTTTAAATGAGATTAAATAAAAAAAAAAAGTTTTTTAACTGAAATTAAGGAACGACGTTAAAACTTAAAATGAACAGAAATTATTCCGTATATGAAAGGGGCTGTCCCCTCCGCAACGCTTCGCTCTTTACGCTAAAGTTCGACTTTCTCAGAACTCTTTTCTTAAACAACAAAAAAACTTTAGCGTAAAGAGAGAGGCGTTGTGGAGGGGACAGCCCTATTCATATACGGAATAATTTCTGTTCGTTTTAAGTTTTAACGTCGTTCCTTACTTTCAGTTAAAAAAACTTGTTTTTTTTATTTAATTTTTGAACGTTTTTTAATTAATGCAGGTTTTGATCTTGGCTCATCGTACATGAATAATTAAAACATAATTTGCATATTAATTTACTTTTATTTGGTTAAATGGCTTTCTCGAAACTTGTTTAATTTTATTTACGAACGTTTTTATTAGTAATAAATATACGTAACTTACGAATCAACTTACGTAACGAACTTCTATATTAATATATTTTTAATACGTATATTAGAGGGTTCGCCTCCTAGTCAGTACCTTGCTCTTTAAGCTAAATTTCAAATTTTGTTCCAATTCTTTAAAAATGACCGCTTAATCACAAAGGCCGTGAATTAGAATAAATAACTCTTATGAAAATACTAAAAAATCTTTGGCTTAAAGAGCGAGGTATTGACTAGGGGGTGAACCCAATAATATATGTAATATTTTATGTTCGTTTTAAGTTTTGATGTAGCTTCTGTTGCAGTTGAAAAACTTGTTTCTTTTTATATTTAATTTCTGATTTTTTTTTAAATAATGCTGGGAAATCCGGCGTCCCTTTCATAAAAATGTCCCTTCCCCCATGAAAACTTCCTTCATGAAAAGATCCTTCCACGTAACCCCCGACCCCCGTCCCCACTACCAGAAAAAATCCCCCCTGAAAACGTCTATATACTTCCCAATAAACAATACTATATGTTAAAATTGGTTAAAGTTCATAACTTTAAGCCCTCCCCCTGGGACTTCGGGGGATTGAGTCATCCTTAAAGACATACTTAAAATATTTTCGAAAATGTTGAACAAAATGGCTATTTCAAAATTTTGATCGGGTGACTTTGGGAAAATTGAGCGTGGGAGTTGCCCTCCATTTTTTTGGCCACTTAAAAAGGGTACAAGAAATTTTAATTTCCATTCCAATGAGCCCTCCCACGATGTTCTAGGACCATTGGGTCGGTACGTTCACCCCTGGAAAAAAGAAAAAAAAAGAAATAAAAAAATTAACACGCATCCGTGATCTTTCATCTGTCAAAAAATGCAAAATTCCACATTTTTGTAGATAGGAGCTTGAAACGCTACAGTAGGGTTCTCTGATACGCTGAATATGATGGTGTGATTTTCATTAAGGTTTTATAGCTTTTAGGGGTCTTTCCCCCTTTTTTCGAAAATCAGCCAAATATTTCTCAGGCGCGTAACTTTTTATGGGTGGAACTAAACTTGATGGAATATATATATTTGAAATCAGCATTAAAATTTGATTCTTTTGATGTATCTATTGGTATCAAAATACCGTTTTCCAGAGTTTCGGTTACCATTGAGCCGGGTCGCTCCTTACAGTTCGTTACCACGAACTGTTTAATAATGAGGGACTGTCTCTGGTGTTTTCAGTGCATGCTGTTTGCTACTGTACAAAAGCGCGGAAAGGTAAAAGATGCGAAAGGCAAAAATTGAACTACATTATTGGAAAACGATGACGAGCCGAAGAGTTGAGAACTGGGGGAAGCTAAGCGAACATTTTTAAAGCGTCCCTGATCCGTCACATGAGATTTACGTGACTATTTACAAAAAACACAGGCTTGGTATTGAATAAATGTTATTGAACGCACCGACCCCTTGAAAAAGGATCAAGTAAAGGGAATAATTGTAAACCGACAAGGTTAAGGTCATATTGAACCTAACAAAAACAGTGGGTCAGCAGATACCCCATTGCCGCACGGCTAATAACCATGATGGAAACTTTCGTAAAATTTTTAAATTCACTGCCTGTTGTAAACCACTTTTATCCAAAAAGTCACATGAAAGAAAAATGGAAGATAACTCAGTAAACTACCCCAGTGATATTTCATAGAACCCATTCCTTGAGTCAAAATGAGTAGCAAGACTTAGTGTGTAATTGTAACCGTTCTGAAGACACAGATGTGTATCCGATTACGACAGGTGGTTCTCACGGACTGCGTACACGAAGACAGATGAGAAAGGGTCTCTGTCAGATTTGTTGTTTGTAAAACCATCAAAACCAGGAAAGGCTCTTACCCATAGTACTAGTTGAATAAAGAAAGGGAAAACATGTAGAAGGGAACAAAGGGAATACTCATCAAAAATGCGTTTTTATGCATTTGTTACGTTTTTAAGACTTGGCCATACAATTCTGGGAAGGAGGGGTCTAACCCTCTAACCCCTCCCGTGAATACGACCTTGGGCAAGAGGTGTATCCAGGTCCAAGATCTTGACAATATTTTGGGCCAATTTTGATCCCGTTATTGAAGTTATTGAGTAGACAAACGATAGAACAGACAAACGAAAAAATCATAGGAAGTGCAATAGCGCTGCCTAAGCAAAGAACAATGTTGGCACAATGTATTTTTTTTTTTTTCATGGTCTTAGACCAGGGCACTTCGTATCGAAGGAGTTGTAGTAGAAACGACGAAAAAGGCTCATTCGATTAGAAATGGGAGTGGCTTGTGCCCTTTTTAATAGTCGAAAGTGATTGGAAGGCAACTAACACCCCTTCCACGCCCAACATTTCCCCAAACACATCCAATCAAAATTTCGAGATAACCATTTTGTTTGACGTAGTTAAAAAACTGGAAATTATGTTTTTGAGGATGAGACTCCCCCCAAAGCCCTCAGGGCCAGGGTTGTAAGTTATGCCCTGGGGGCATATAAGGTTTTTTTTATAGAAAGCGTTGTCGTAGAAACTTCAAAAAGGAATCATTTGATTTTAAATTGAAACAGCTAGTGCCCTTTTTAATAGTCGAAAGTGATTGGATGACAAGTAACCCCCCTCTCACACCCACCATTTCTCCAAACACATCCAATCAAAGGATTTGTAGATAAGGATAGGGCAAATAAGGATTTGTAGAAAACGTTGTCGTAGAAACTTCAAAAAGGGCTCATTCGATTGGAAATTGAAAGGGCTAGTGCCCTTTTCAATAGTCGGAAGTGATTGGAGGGCAACTAGCCCCTCTCTCAGGCCCACCATTTCCCCAAAAACATCCAATCAAAGTTTTGAGATAGCAATTTTCTTTAACGTTGAAAGTTTTGGAGATTTAGTCTTTGAGGATGACAGCCTCCCCAGGCCCTCAGGGCAAGGGTTGTGATTTATGCCTTGGGGGCATATAAGGTTTTTATAGAAAGTGTTGTCGGAAAAACTTCAAAAGGGCTCATTCGATTGGAAATTGAAAGGGCTAGTGCCTTTTTTAATAGTTGAAAGTGATCGGAGAGCAACTAACGCCCCTCTCACGCCCACCATTTCCCAAACACACATCCAGTAAAAATTTTGAGATAGCCATTTTCTTCAACGTAGTTGAAAGGTCTTGAAATTAGGTCTTTGAGGATGACAATCCCCTCAGAGCCCTTAGGGAAAGGGTTGTGATTTATGTCCTGGGGACATATAAGGTGTTTATATAAAGCGTTGTCGTAGAAAATCAAAAAGGGCTCATTCGATTAGAAATTGAAAGGGCTAATGCCCTTTTTAATAGTCGAAAATGATCGGAAGGCTTGACCTTTTTATAGTAAAGAGCGATGTGGGTACAATGTATTATTATTATTTTTTTTACCAAGGCACTTCGTATAGAAGGAGTTGCCGTAAGAACTTCGAAAAGGGTTCATTCGATTGAAAATAGAAAGAGCTAATGCCCTTTTTCATAATTGAAAGTGATTGGAGGGCTACTAATCCCCCTTTCTCGCCCACCCTCCCATTTGTCCATTATGTCTAAAAACTAAATGTTGCTTTAAAATTAAATCAAAATGCACTCTGTTAATGCTAATTCCCAATAAGGCATATCAGCAGTATCCCAAGAACGACTGAGAGCATTATGTTCAAAATTTTGGGGCTACTTCTGCTCTTAAAATTTAACCAAATTAAAATAACGTAAGTGTATCCAAGCTATCGATGAAAGCAAACGGATTTTTTTGTGAATGGTATCAAGTTTTCTATTCCAGGTCAACTAGAGGAGGAATGAAACTAAATTAAACACTACTATCTGTGTCCAGATTTTTAAAAGGGTGTATGTTGTTCAAAATTGCTGAAAATTTTTGTCCAGCATACAATTAGCAGGCCAAACAATAAAGTCTTAAAAAAAAGAAAAGATTTAAAGAATTATTTTCTTTTTCCCTGAATAGACTATGTCCATATAAAACGACCAGAAATTAATTAAAAAAAAACTTTTTACGCAAATAAGTTTTTCAAAGAAAAGTAAAGAACTCCATTAAACCAAAAATGAACAAAAATAAAGTCAAATAATCTTCCGAGCGTGAAACTTCCACAAACCAGCATCGATAAATAAATGAAACCCAAAACGAACAGAAATTACAATAAATAACCGAGTCAAACTCAAAACGAGCAGAAATTAACACGAGTAGGGCTCAAAACCCTTATGCCTTCCCAAGGCAAGAACATAATTTGCACATTACTGGAAAATACAAATGAATGTGCATTGTCAGTTTAATATACAATACTGATATTTAGTAATCAAAATGTTAATATTATTTGATTTATTAAAGTTACAAAAGTAAAAACTATTTTTTCAGCAAAGTGCAAATTATGTTCTGGCCTTGGGAAGGCATAGAGGTTTTCAGCCCTACTCATGCTAATTTCTCCGCGTTTTGAGTTTGACTCGGTTATTCATTGTAATTAAATAAAAAAAAATTCTGAAAAAAAGGTGTTTCAAAGAAAAGTAAAGGCTATTTTAAAGTTAAGCTCAGCAGAAGTAGAGTTGATCTTTTGAATTCACGGCCTTTACGTTCCTTCTGGTATTTCTGGTAGGTAATTCTATTCTACACGGGCATTACACCCTTTCAAAGAGATTTAAGCACTTTCTAGTTCAAGGTATATACATGTTTTTTTTTACCATCTATTGAATTCGAGGACTTTATGTTCCTTCCGGTTTTTCTGGTAAGTAATTCTATTCTACAGGGGCATTACACCCTTTCAAACAGATTTACGCAATTTCTAGTTCAAGGTATATACATGTTTTTTTTTACCATCTATTGAATTTGACGACGCCCCCGTACCAAACAGGTTTTTCTGGTAGTCCTATTCTACAGGTCATTACATCTTTTCCGAGAGGAATACAGTTGCACGGGGGTTTCGGTTATACAGGGGTTCAGTTACAAGGGGGATTCAGTTGCACGGGGGTTGAGTTAAATGGGAATTGAGTTCCACGAGAGTAGTGCTTTGTTGTGGTTTAGCCGTGAGGTCCCTTACCGCTGGTGGACTAAGACCCCAATACTGAGCTAGTGGATTTCAACCATTCTGGCACTTTGACTTTTCATTCCCAATTAAATTAAAAAAATAAGCATTTTCAACTAGAAATAAGGAGCATCGTTAAAAACTAAGACGAATGGAAATTATCCCGTATATGAAGTTAGCTACCCCCTCCGAAATACCTTGTTCTTTATGTTAGACTTTGACTTTTCATGCCCAACTAAATTAAAAAACAAGCATTTTCAACTACAAATAAGGAGCATCGTTAAAAACTAAGACGAATGGAAATTATCCCGTATATGAAGTTAGCTACCCCCTCCAAAATACCTTGTTCTTTATGTTAGACTTTGACTTTTCATCCCCAATTAAATTAAAAAATAAGCATTTTCAACTAGAAATAAGGAGCATCGTTAAAAACTAAGACGAATGGAAATTATCCCGTATATGAAGTTAGCTACCCCCTCCGAAATACCTTGTTCTTTATGTTAGACTTTGACTTTTCATGCCCAATTTAATTAAAAAATAAGTCCTATCATCTTGGAAGTTATTATTGTAGTTGTTAAGCAGAAAAATACTTCATCAAACTTTTATATCTTTGCTCAAGGTTGAATCGAATTATGGCTAGGGGGATGAGCCCTAAAACCATCTGAATTTATTGTGAGCAGGAGTCATAAATCTCCTGGAATTAATTGAGGGGGGGGGAGTCATTGAACTCTCGGTAACTAATAAATTCATTAAACTCCCCAAAAAGAACACGCAGAATTTCCTCGCTTTTTGAACTAACACCATGTAAAGAAAAAATCAAATAGCTTAAAACAACAGAGCCCCCTCAAACCCCGTGAAGTCATTTTAAAAGGTATAACAATTATTTATTTAACAGCTAAGACCCCAATACTGAGCTAGTGGATTTCAACCATTCTGGTACTTTGACTTTTCATTCCCAATTAAATAAAAAAATAAGCATTTTCAACTAGAAATAAGGAGCATCGTTAAAAACTAAGACGAATGGAAATTATCCCGTAGATGAAGTTAGCTACCCCCTCCGAAATACCTTGTTCTTTATGTTAGACTTTGACTTTTCATTCCCAATTAAATTAAAAAATAATCATTTTAAACTAGAAATAAGGAGCATCGTTAAAAACTAAGATGAATTGAAATTATCCCGTATATGAAGTTAGCTACCCCCTCCGAAATACCTTGTTCTTTATGTTAGACTTTGACTTTTAATTCCCAATTAAATAAAAAAATAAGTCCTATCATCTTGGAAGTTATTAATGTAGTTGTTAAGCAGAAAAATACTTCATCAAACTTTTATATCTTCGCTCAAGGTTGAATGGAGTTTTGACTAGGTGGATGAGTCCTAAAACCATCTGAATTCATTGTGAGGAGGAGTCATAAAACCCCTGGAAGTCATTAAGGGGAGGAGTCGTTGAACTCTCGGTAACTAATAAATTCATTAAACTTCCCAAAAAAATCACACGGAATATCCTCGCTTTTTGAACGAACACCATGTAAAGAAAAAATCAAACGGCTTAAAACAACAGCGCCCCCTCAAACCTCGTGAAGTCATTTTAAAAGGTATAACAATTATTTATTTAACAGAAATCCTCGCCTTCAATTGAACGGAAAAAATATAAGAATTATTTATTTAACAGAAATTCTCGCTTTTTTGAACGAACACCATGTAAAGAAAAAATCACACTGGCTTAAAACAACAGAGTCCTTCAAATGGAACTTTGAAAATCAAGAGAATGTAAAAGTTACAAGGTAAACCACGGCCCCTTTGGGAGCCTAGAGAACCTTTGAGGACCGGGGGTTCCTTCGGGGTTGGGGTGGGGGGATCGGAGCCCTTTGAGGTTGTGGTAAGGGACCTCACGGCTAAACCACGACAAAGCACTACTCTCGTGGAACTCAATTCCCATTTAACTCAACCCCCGTGCAACTGAATCCCCCTTGTAACTGAACCCCTGTATAACCGAAACCCCCGTGCAACTGTATTCCTCTTGGTAAAGATGTAATGACCTGTAGAATAGGACTACCAGAAAAACCTGTTTGGTACGGGGGCGTCCTCAAATTCAATAGATGGTAAAAAAAAACATGTATATACCTTGAACTAGAAATTGCATAAATCTCTTTGAAAGGGTGTAATGCCCCTGTAGAATAGAATTACCTACCAGAAAAACCGGAAGGAATGTAAAGGCCGCGAATTCAAAAGATGGTAAAAAAAAACATGTATATACCTTGAACTAGAAATTGCGTAAATCTCTTTGAAAGGGTGTAATGCCCCTGTAGAATAGAATTACCTACCAGAAAAACCGGAAGGAACGTAAAGGCCTCTAATTCAAAAGATCAACTCTACTAGCAGATACAAACACCTGTTAAAATACACACCTAAAACGACCAGAGATTACTATATTTATTAATGAATAAATCAAACCCAAAACGAACAGAAATTAAATAAACAATCATAGGAAAAAACATACAACAAATAATAATATAAATCAATAAATAGATCTTAAAGCGAGTAATGTTTAGATTGAATATGAAAATTTTGCTATTGAATTATAAGTGAAATTTAAAACGAACAGAAATTAAATAAACAATTAATGCAAAAAAACATACAATAGATATTAATGTAAATGGATAAATAAATCTTAAAACGAGTGAAACTTAAATTTAATATGCAAATCAAGCTTAAAACGAACAAAAATCAGTACAAACAAGAGTTTGGGTATCGCCTCCTTCCCTCACTGTAAAATTTTAAAACCTACTGCGTCACTGGCACTTTACTGAAAACCAATTTTATTACAAATATTTTATTTTGTACTTAATATTGAATATAAACATTAAAATTATAGTAAAATTTTGAACTGATGAGCTTTCAGCAACTAATATCATTATACATCAAATATTCAGTTTAACTTATTAGTTCTTTCTTAAGTTGTTCAAGACGAATATAGTTTCACTACAAACAAGAGTTTGGATACTGCCCCTTTCCTTAACTGTAAATAATAACCAAAAGCCTACTGCGTCATTGGCGCCTCACTGAAAACGAATTATATCACAAATATTTTATTTTCAAGTTCTTACAGCATTGAAAATAAAAACAAAATTAGAGTGAAATAAATTCTTGAACTGATGGATCCTTCAACAACTAATATCACTATAAATCAAATATTTAATTTGATGTCGTTTATACTTTCCAAGACTGTTCAAGACACATATAGTTTTTCAGTAAAGCGCCAATGACGCAGTAGGTTTTAGACTTTTACAGTGAGAGAAGGAGGCGATACCCAAACTCTTGTTTGTATTGATTTTTGTTCATTTCAAGCTTGATCAGTATATTCAATTGAAGTTTCACTCGTTTTAAGATTTATTTATTCATTTACATTGATATCTATTGTATGTTTGTTTGCAATGATTGTTGATTTAATTTCTATTCGTTTTAAGTTTCATTTATACTTCAATAGCAAAATATTTTTTTTTTCGTTTTAAGTTTGATTTTCATATTCAATCTAAGCATTACTCGCTTTAAGATCAATTTATTCATTTATATTATTACTTGTTGTATGTTTTTCCTATTATTGTTTATTTAACTTCTGTTCGTTTTGGGTTTCAGTTATTCTATAATAGTAATTTCTGGTCGTTTTGAGTTTGAATTTTAACAGGTATATGTATCTGCTGAGCTTAACTTTAAAATGGCCTTTACTTTTCTTTGAAAAACTTATTTTATGAAAGTTTTTTTTTAAATTAATTTTGTTCGTTTTTTATTGCAAAAAGTTTCAAGTTTTTATAAATTCTTCATTTCAAAATCAAAACTTAAAAAAAAATCAAATCTTCATCAAAGCATCAAAAGTGGTATCAAAGTAACAATATCAAAGTGAAAAAAGTTTGCCCCCTTTGAAATGAGCCCCTTTCAAGTTAATACGACGACCCCTTCTATGTGAAGTGCGCCTGGGAGAAAAAAATGGAGTTTGGGGGGAAGCTAGGTGCCCTCCGATCCCTTTTTACTCTTAAAAAGTGAATTACAACTTTCAATTTCCAATCAAATGAGCCCTCTATGAAGTTTATACGAGCATCTCTACTATAACAACCATATATACCCCCCAGGGCATATCTTACGAAGCCTTCCCTCGGGCCCTGGGGGACTTTGTCGACACCGGAGTTTTGTTATCTGAGCTTTGAACTATTTTTAACAAAATGTTTATCTCGAAATTTTTTTCTGATGCATTTAGGAGTAGAAAAGCCCTATCGACTCGTGACCCTACACCATATATGGGCATGGAGTCCCTAGGGAGAACACCTGTGCTGTCAGTCCGACGGGGCACCATATATGGGCATGGAATCCCCAGGGAGAAAACGTTTCCGAGAAATTCATGTTCGTCCAGGAGAATTGTTTCCGGGCGAAGTTTATTAATGTCTGACAGATGATGTCAAGGTTTATTAATGTCTTTGGAGTTCGTCCAGGAGAATTGTTTCCGGAAGAAGTTTATTAATGTCTGACGGATGATGTCAAGGTTGATTGATTTATCATAAAAGGGGAATTATCTCCGGGCGAATGTTTTGATCTTAGAGATGAAGATATTAACACGGGAAAGGGTTTCATAGGAATTTCAAATGTGACAGCGCAGGGATGTCAAAACAAAAGGAACACGAAGAAATTACGTTTAGGGGTTATTTGGGCGAAACCATTTTAGACATTTTAGGGAATTATTTGGGCGAAACAGTTAAAGACATTTTAAAAGATGATTTTAGAAGAGGATTTGAGGGTGAAATTCTATGGTCGTTATAATACACAAGTTCCATTTGAACAGTGTCGTGAGGTCCTCTACCCCAACGCCAAAGGGCTCCGCTACCCCTACCGCCCACCCCCAGGCACCCCCCGGCCCCCGAACGTCCCCCGGGCTCCCAAAGGACCACCTGGACCCCAAGGATTCCCCGGACCCCCAAAAGCCCCCCCCGGGCCCCCAAAGAGTAACCTCCCCATTTTTTAATACTTTTTTAAGGCTTTATTATATCTTTTCAGAACAAGTTCTTTTCTTAATGTCCTTCCTAAACTTATTTTTCAACTTGAAGTACCTATCCTTTTCCCCCACAACTTTACTTTACGACTTTCTGCACACCCCAAGATCTAGCAATACTTTTAAAAGGGCCTATCAGAACAAGTTCGTTTCTTAGTGTCCTTTCTAAACCCATTTTCCAACTTGAGGTACCCATCCTTTTCACCCACAACTTTACTATACTGCCTTTTTGAATGCTCCAACACCAAGCAATACTTTTCAAAGGGCATTTTAGAACAAGTTCTTTTCATAATGTCCATCCTAAACCCATTTTTACAAGTTGAAGTACCTATCCTTTTCACCCACAAATTTACTTTACAGCTTTTTGAGTGCCCCAACACCAAGCAATACTTTTCAAATGGCATTTTAAAATAAGTTCTTTTTTTAATATACCTCCTAAACCTACTTTACAAATTGAAGAACCCATCTATTTCACCCACAACTTTACTTTACAGCTTTTGAATGCTCCAACACCAAGCAATACTTTTCAAAGGGCATTTCAGAACAAGTTCTTTTCATAATGTCCATCCTAAACCTATTTTACAGGTTGAAGTACCCATCCTTTTCACCCACAAATTTACTATACTGCTTCTTGTATGCTCCAACACCCAGCAATACTTTTCAAATGGCATTTCAGAGCAAGTTATTTTCATAGTATCCCTCCTAAGCCTGTTAGACAAGTTGAAGTTTCCATCCTTTACAGTCGCAACTTTACTTTACAGTTTTTTTGATATCCCGACAACCATCAATACATTTTAGGGCATTTCGCAAAAAGTTATTTTCTTAATGTCCTTCCTAAACCCATTTTACAAATTGAAGTACCCATCCTTTTTACACACATCTTTACTTTAAAGCTTTTTTGAATGCTCTAACACCAAGCAATACTTTTCAAAAGGCATTTCAGAACAATTTCTTTCCTTAATGTCCTTCCTAAACCCATTTTACAAGTAGAAGTACCCATCCTTTTCACCCTCAACTTTACTATACTGCCTTTCTGAATGCTCCAACACCGAGCAATACTTTTCAAATGGCATTTCAGAACAAGTTATATTCTTAATGTCCTTCCTAAACCTATTTTACAAGTTGAAGTTCCCATCCTTTTCACCCACAACTTTACTTTACAGCTTTTTGAATGCCCCAAAACCGAGAAATACTTTTCAAAAGGTATTTCAGAACCAGTTCCTTTCTTAATGTCCCTCATAAAACCTTTTTACAAGTTGAAGTACCCATCCTTTTCACCACAACTTTAACTTACGGCTTTTTGAATGCTCCAACACCAAGCAATACTTTTCAAAAGGCATTTCAGAACAATATCTTTTCTTAATGTCCCTCCTAAACCCATTTTACAAGTTGAAGTACCCATCCTTTTCACTCACAACTTTACTATACTGCCTTTTTGAATGCTCCAACACCAAGCAATACTTTTCAAATGGCATTTCAGAACAAGCTATTTTCTTAATTTCCTTCCTAAACCCATTTAACAAGTTCCCATCCTTTTCACCCCAGCTTTACTTTACAGATTTTTGAATGCCCCAACACCAAGCAATACTTTTCAAAAGGCATTTCAGAACAAGTTCTTTTCATAATATCCCTCCTAAACCCATTTTACAAATTGAAGTACCCATCCTTTTCACACATAACTTTACTTTAAAGCCTTTTGAATGCGCCAACACCAAGCAATACTTTTCAAATGCATCTCAGAACAAGTTCTTTTCATAATGTCCATCCTAAACGCATTTTACAAGTTGAAGTACCCATCCTTTTCACCCACAACTTTACTTTACAGCTTTTTTAATGTCGAACACCAAGCAATACTTTTCAAAGGTCTTGCAGAACAGGTTCTTTTCTTAATGACCGTCCTCAACCCATTTTACAAGTTGAAGTACTCATCCTTTTAACCCACAGCTTTACTTTACAGCTTTTTGAATGCTCCAACACCAAGCTATACTTTTCAAAGGGCATTTCAGAACATGTTCTTTTCTTAATTTCGCTCCTAAACACATTTTACAAGATGAAGCACCCATCCTTTACACCCACAACTTTACTTTACAGCTTTTTGAATGCCCCAACACCAAGCAATACTTTTCAAAAGGTATTTCAGAACAAATTCCTTTCTAAATAAAATTCCTAAGCCCATTTTACAAGTTTAAGTTCCCATCCTTTTAACCCATAGCTTTACTTTACAGCTTTTGAATGCTTCTAGACCAAGCAATTCTTTTCAAAGGCATTTCAGAACAAGTTCTTTTCTTAATATCCCTCCTAAACCCACTTTACAAGTTGAACTACTCATCCTTTTCACCGCAACTTTACTATACTGCTTTTTTGAATGCTCCAACACGAAGGAATACTTCTCAAATGGCATTTCAGATTAAGTTATTTTCTTAATGTCCTTCCTAAACCCATTTTACAAGTTGAAGTTCCCATCCTTTTCACCCGCAACTATACTTTACAGCTATTGAATGCCACAACACCAAGAAATACTTTTCAAATGGCATTTCAGAACAAGTTATTTTCTTAATGTCCCTCCTAAACCCAGTTTAAAAGTTGAAGTACCCATCCTTTTCACCCACAACTTTACTTTACAGCTTTTGAATGCCCCAATACCAAGTAATACTTTTCAAAAGGCATTTCAGAACAAGTTCTTTTCATAATATCCCTCCTAAACCCATTTTGAAAATTTAAGTACACATCCTTTTCACCATAACTTTACTATACTGCTTTTTTGAATGCTCCAACACCAAGCAATACTTCTCAAATGGCATTTCAGAACAAGTTATTTTTTTAATGTACCTCCTAAACCTATTTTACAAATTGAACAACCCATCCATTTCACCCACAACTTTACTTTACATCTTTTGAATGCTCCAACACCAAGCAATACTTTTCAAAGGGCATTTCAGAACAAGTTCTTTTCATAATTTCCATCCTAAACCTATTTTACAGGTTGAAGTACCCATCCTTTTCACCCACAAATTTACTATACTGCTTCTTGTATGCTGCAACACACAGTAATACTTTTCAAAAAATATTTCAGAACAAGTTATTTTCTCAGTGTACTTCCAAAGCCCATTTTACAAGCTGAAGTACCCTTCCTTTTCACCCACAACTTTTACTTTACAGCTCCTTTAATTCAACAACACCAAGCAATACTTTTTAATGCATTTCACAACAAGTTATTTTCTTAATGTCTCTCCTAAACCCATTTTACAAATTGAAGTACCCATCCTTTTTACACACATCTTTACTTTAAAGCTTTTTTGAATGCTCTAACACCAAGCAATACTTTTCAAAAGGCATTTCAGAACAATTTCTTCCTTAATGTCCTTCCTAAACCCATTTTACAAGTTGAAGTACCCATCCTTTTCACCCTCAACTTTACTATACTGCCTTTTTGAATGCTCCAACACCGAGCAATACTTTTCAAATGGCATTTCAGAACAAGTTATAATCTTAATGTCCTTCCTAAACCTATTTTACAAGTTTAAGTTCCCATCCTTTTCACCCACAACTTTACTTTACAGCTTTTTGAATGCCCCAAAACCGAGCAATACTTTTCAAAAGGTATTTCAGAACCAGTTCCTTTCTTAATGTCCCTCATAAAACCTTTTCACAAGTTGAAGTATCCATCCTTTTCACCACAACTTTACCTTACGGCTTTTTGAATGCTCCAACACCAAGCAATACTTTTCAAAAGGCATTTAAGAACACTTTATTTTCTTAATATCCCTCCTAAACCAAATTTACAATATTAAGCTCCTAAACTTTTTACTAACAACTTTAATATACTGCCTTTTTGAATGCTCCAACACCAAGTAATACTTTTCAAATGACATTTCAGAACATGCTATTTTCTTAATGTCCTTTCTAAACCCATTTAACAAGTTCCCATCATTTTCACCCCAGCTTTACCTTACAGATTTTTGAATGCCCCAACACCAAGCAATACTTTTCAAAAGGCATTTCAGAAAAAGTTCTTTTCATAATATCCCTCCTAAACCCATTTTACAAATTGAAGTACCCATCCTCTTCACACACAACTTTACTTTAAAGCCTTTTGAATGCGCCAACACTAAGCAATACTTTTCAAATGCATTTTAGAACAAGTTCTTTTCATAATGTCCATCCTAAACCCATTTTTACAAGTTGAAGTACCTATCCTTTTCACCAACAACTTTACTTTACAGCTTTTTTAATGCCGAACACCAAGAAATACTTTTCAAATGTATTGCAGAACAGGTTCTTTTCTGAATGACCGTCCTAAACCCATTTTACAAGTTGAAGTACTCATCCTTTTAACCCACAACTTTACTTTAAAGCTTTTTGAATGCTCCCACACCAAGCTATACTTTTCAAAGGGCATTTCAGAAGATGTTCTTTTCTTAATTCCACTCCTAAACCCATTTTACAAGATGAAGTACACATACTTTACACCCAGAACTTTACTTTACAGCTTTTTGAATGCACCAACACCAAGCAATACTTTTCAAAAGTTATTTCACAACAAGTTCATTTCTTAATATCACTCCTAAGCCCATTTTACAAGTTGAAGTACTCATCCTTTTAACCCACAACTTTACTTTACAGCTTTTGAATGCTTCAACACCAAGCAATACTTTTCAAAGGCATTTCAGAACAAGTTCTTTTCGTAATGCCCCTCCTAAACCCACTTTACAAGTTGAAGTACTCATCCTTTTCACCACAACTTTACTATACTGCTTTTTTGAATGCTCCAACACCAAGCAATACTTCTCAAATGGCATTTCAGAATAAGTTATTTTCTTAATGTCCTTCCTAAACCCATTTTACAAGTTGAAGTTCCCATGCTTTTCCCCCGCAACTATACTTTACAGCTATTGAATGCCACAAAACCAAGCAATACTTTTCAAATGGCATTTCAGAACAATTTATTTTCTTAATATCCCTCCTAAACCCATTTTACAATTTTAAGTACCCATCTTTTTCACCCACAACTTTACTATACAGCTTTTGAATGCCCCAACACCAAGCAGTACTTTTCAAAAGGCATTTCAGAACAAGTTCTTTTCATAATATCCCTCCTAAACCCATTTTACAAATTGAAGTACTCATCCTTTTCACCACCACTTTACTATACTGCTTTTTTGAATGCTCCAACACCAAGCAATACTTCTCAAATGGCATTTGAGAACAAGTTATTTTCTTAATGTCCTTCTTAAACCCATTTTACTAATTGAATTACTCATCCTTTTCACCCGCAACCTTACTTTAAAGCTCATGGATGACACAACACGAAGTACTACTTTTCAAAAGGCATTCCAGAGCAAGGTCTTTTTTTAATGTCTCTTATAAACCCATTTTAAAAGTTGAAGTACCCATCCTTTTCACCCACAACTTTACTTTACAGCTTTTTGAATGCTCCAACACCAAGCAATACTTTTCAAAAGGCATTTCAGAACCAGTTCCTTTCTTAACGTCCCTCCTAAAACCATTTTACAAGTTGAAGTACCAATCCTATTCGACACAACTTTACTTTACAACTTTTTTTTCTTATTGTCCCTCCTAAACCCATTTTACAATTTGAAGTACCCATCTTTGTCAGCCAGAATTATCATTCACAGCTTTTTGAATACCCCAACACCAAGCAGTACTTTTCAAAAGGCATTTCAGAACAGGTTCTTTTCTTAATGTCCCTCCTAAACCCATTTTACAAGTTGAGGTACCCATCCTTTTCACCACAACTTTACTTTACAATTTTTTTGCACACCACAATATCATGCAAGTTTCCACTTCAGTTCAGATTGTTGTCAATGAGATGAAAAAATTTAAAATACTGTTCCAAATTTTTCATAGAAGATAGAAAGTTCAAGTTATCTTCTGAATTTTTTTAAAGAACTTACAGTTCAATTCTAATTTCTCCAAAGAAAATAAAAATCTTCCACTTCAGTTTTTAATTTCACAAAGACACAAGGAAATTTAAAGTTCTATTTGAAAATTTTCCGTAGAAGATAGAAAAAGCTATACCATAGTCGTGAATATTTTCCCGGAAGATAAAAATTTCTACTTAAATTTTAAACTTTCTCAACGAAGTTAAGAAAAGATCAAATTCTAATCATCATGCAAGATTCCACTTCAGTTCAGATTTTTCTCAAAGAGATGAAAAAATTTAAAATACTGTTCCAAATTTTTCATAGAAGATAGAAAGTTCAAGTTATCTTCTGAATTTTATTAAAGAACTTGCAGTTCAATTCTATTTTCTCCAAAGAAAATAAAAATCTTCCACTTCAGTTCTTAATTTCACAAAGACACAAGGGAATTTAAAGTTATATTTGAAATTTTTCCGTAGAAGATAGAAAAAGCTATTCCTTAATCGTGAATATTTTCCCGGAAGATGAAAAGTTCTACTTTAATTTTAAATTTTCTCAATGAAGTGAAGAAAAGCTCAAGCTCTCTTCTGAATTTTCTCAATGAAAAAGAAATTAGTTATTGATCAATTCTATTTTTCCTAATAATAAAAAAAGGTTCCACTTCAGTTCAGATGTTTCCCCCAAAGACATAAATTTAAAATTCTCCTCCAAATTTTTTGTAGAAGATAGAAAAAGTTATAGATTGATCATGAATATTTCACTATGAAGATAAGGAGCTAATTTTCTCATTGATGTGAAGAAAAGTTCAAGTTATTTTCCTAACTATCCATATGAAGAGAAATAAGTTACAGATCAATTCTATTTTTCAAGAAAAAATAAAAATTTTACACGTTGATCATGAAAAGTTAACTCAAGTCTGAATTTTATTAAAGAACTTACAGTTCAATTCTAATTTCTCCAGATAAAAATAAAAATCTTCCACTTCAGTTCTTAATTTCACAAAGACACAAAGAAATTTAAAGTTCTCTTCTGAATTTTCTTAGAGAAAAGAAAAAAGTTATAGTTCAATTCTAATTTTTTTTCAAAGAAAATAAAAAATCTCTGACATTTAAATAAACGTCCTAAGCGCGGAACATGCTAAAATTTCGTAAGATAATAGAAATATAACAAAGTTATGCCTAGACTATTTTCATTGAAGTAACAACATGTACTAACAACATAAAAATATTTTACATACATTATTTTACATTATTAACATCATTGAACAACATTGAACATTCTGAATCTGTTCCATAAAATAATTTATCGAGTTCTCTCTCTCTCTTGATACTAGAGTTACTCGCTTCTCTTAGTTCATAACCACTAGAATAACCATTCATCCATTTTAAGTCATATACAATTTCCACTGGGAATGTCACCTACTGATTCAATACACGTTTCATCCTAGGTACTATTTGATTCATTGACTATATGATCAATAGTAGTAATAATGCTCACTTGTGCTTCATTTTCCAATCAATTTGTCATTATATTCATCAGTAATATTGTCTGCCAATGCTCTTTTTATTTTACCAGCAATTTCACTGTCTATTATCACATTATTTTTACAGAGGCAACAGTTTTGGCACGTTGACAAGATATGATTTATAATGTTGGTGCAGCAGTAGGCCCTTCTTTTCCTTACTGATTTCATTCGAATTCTAACACTGGAAAGATGACAATAAGATCTATCAACGGCTAACATGTTACCAGAACCATTAGTTAGAGGCTGCCCATCTTCATCAATTATTATTTTTATGTTGGCTTTCTCTTTCAGTATTAATTTCTCTGGAAATGATATTTTCACATATCCACCTCTTGAACGATGAAAATTCTGGACTATTCTAAAGGAATTTAATTCCTCATTGTCATCACAACGTAGGCACACATTCCCAATAAGATCTCCACTACTACTTGTCCCATAGTTCAAATAGAAATTATGCTGTTAATTTGTGGAATGGTCTCCCGGAGAGCATTAGGGAGTCAGAAAACCAGTTTCAGTTTAAAATTAGATTAAAAAAGTTTTTGTTGGGTGGGAATTAAGTTTTTTTAATTTATTTATTTAAAAAAATTGTTAAATTGTAATTAAGTTGCAAAACAAAAAGTTAAAAAAAAGTTAAATTGAGTTAATTTGTATTGAATGGTATGAAAAGAGTAGAAAGAGTGAATGAGTTTTGGTTTATGATAAAAGATTGTGTGACGCTGCTCAAGTCACAATAGTGGCTTAATAAAACGTCATACGTTCTTACCATTTCTACGTTTGTTGATAATGTTATTCAAAAAAAGTGTTGTAAGTGCCAGTTAAGTATGATATATTATTAGTTGAAAATAAAGTCAAAGTCAAGTCAAGTCTTGGAAGCACCATAGTGATCTTGTTGCAGCTAAAGTTGCTAGAGGTCTCGGAATTTTACATTGTTTGAAGCATTTTTTACCATTATTGGTTCTTTTATTATTGTATCATAACATTGTTGCGCCTTATATTCCTTATAGTTGTGTCATTTGGTCTAGCAATTTTTATGCAAATTTAAAAAGAGTGCAGATTTTACAAAATAAAAAAGTAAGTCTTCTTGGGAATTATATAGAAAATGTGAATGATACTGCGTCATGTTTTAAAAAATTAAGAGTGCTTAACATTGGTCAGATTCGCGATTACCAAGCTGCTATTTTTGCCTATAGATGTTGGAATGATGTATGTCCTCCAGTTTTTACAAATTTTTTTCGCGTAAATAGTTCGCAAAAAAAATAGTAAATGGAGTCGTTTAAAGTAAAAATATAAAAGCAATTATTTGGAGTGGGGAGGTAATTTATTATTATTGTCATTATTAATGTCTTAGTTGTTTTTGTTTTTTTTCCATAGTTTTTGGTATTATTGTTTAATTGAGAGAGTGTTGAGGTGTTTTTTTCTAAATTAAATTTGTAAAAGGTTGAGAATTAGAGGATTGCAGGCCTTTAAAATGGCCGTTACTTTTCTTTGAAAAACTTATTTTCGGAAAGTTTTTTTTAATTAATTTTGTTCGTTTTTTATTGCAAAAAGTTTCAAGTTTTTAAAAATTCTTCATTTCAAAATCAGAACTTAAAAAAAAATCAAATCTTCATCAAAGCATCAAAACTGGTATCAAAGTAACAATATCAAAGTGAAAAAAGTTTGCCCCCTTTGAAATGAGCCCCTTTCAAGTTAATACGACGACCCCTTCTATGTGAAGTGCGCCTGGGAGAAAAAAAATGAGTTTGGGGGGAAGCTAGGTGCCCTCCGATCCCTTTTTACTCTTAAAAAGTGAATTACAACTTTCAATTTCCAATCAAATGAGCCCTCTATGAAGTTTATACGAGCATCCCTACCATAACAACCATATATACCCCCAGGGCATATCTTACGAAGCCTTCCCTCGGGCCCTGGGGGGCTTTGTCGACACCGGAGTTTTGTTATCTGAGCTTTGAACTATTTTTAACAAAATGTTTATCTCAAAATTTTTATGTGATGCATTTAGGAGTAGAAAAGCCCTATCGACTCGTGACCCTACACCATATATGGGCATGGAGTCCCTAGGGAGAACACCTGTGCTGTCAGTCCGAAGGGGCACCATATATGGGCATGGAATCCCCAGGGAGAAAACGTTTCCGAGAAATTCGTGTTCGTCCAGGAGAATTGTTTCCGAGCGAAGTTTATTAATGTCTGACAGATGATGTCAAGGTTTATTAATGTCTTTGGAGTTCGTCCAGGAGAATTGTTTCCGGACGAAGTTTATTAATGTCTGACGGATGATGTCAAGGTTGATTGATTTGTCACGAAAGGGGAATTATCTCCGGGCGAATGTTTTGATCTTAGAGATGAAGATATTAACACGGGAAAAGGTTTCATAGGAATTTCAAATGTGACAGCGCAGGGATGTCAAAACAAAAGGAACACGAAGAAATTACGTTTAGGGGTTATTTGGGCGAAACCGTTTTAGACATTTTAGGGAATTATTTGGGCGAAACAGTTAGAGACATTTTAAAAGATGATTTTAGAAGAGGATTTGAAGGGGAAACTATATTGTCGTTCTAATACAAAAGTTCGATTTGAAATGTAACTTGAGGTCCCTACCGTACACCGAACGGGTACACACCTCCTTAACTCCAACCCCCAAACAGTCACTGGTCTCCAAAGGTCCACAGGAAGCCTACACAACCCCCCGACTCCCAAAGGTCCACCGTCACCCCAAAGAGTAACCTCCCCATTTTTAATACTTTTTTAAGGCTTTATTATATTTTTTCAGAACAAGTTATTTTCTTAATCTCCTTCCTAAACCCATTTTACAAGTTGAAGTACCCATCCTTTTCACCCACAAATTTACTTTACGAATTTTTGCACACCCCAAGATCAAGCAATACTTTTCAAAAGGCATTTCAGAACAATTTCTTTTCTTAATGTCCTTCCTAAACCCATTTTACAAGTTGAGGTACCCATCCTTTTCACCCACAACTTTACTATACTGCCTTTTTGAATGCTCCAACACCAAGCAATACTTTTCAAAGGGCATTTTAGAACAAGTTCTTTTCATAATGTCCATCCTAAACCCATTTTTACAAGTTGAAGTGCCTATCCTTTTCACCCACAAATTTACTTTACAGCTTTTTGAGTGCTCCAACACCAAGCAATACTTTTCAAATGGCATTTCACAATAAGTTCTTTTTTTAATGTCCATCCTAAAACTATTTTACAAATTGAAGAACCCATCCATTTCACCCACAACATTACTATACTGCCTTTTTGAATTCTCCAAGACCAAGCAATACTTTTCAAAGGGCATTTCAGAACAAGTTCTTTTCATAATGTCCCTCCTAAACCCATTTTACAGGTTGAAGCAACCGTCTTTTTCACCCACAGATTTACTATACTGCTTTCTTGAATGCTCCAACACCCAGAAATACTTTTCAAAAGACATTTCAGAACAATTTATTTTCTTAATGTCCTTCCTAAACACATTTTACAAGTGCATTTCACAACAAGTTCTTTTCTTAATGTCTCTCCTAAACCCATTTTACAAATTGAAGTACCCATCCTTTTTACACACATCTTTACTTTAAAGCTTTTTTGAATGCTCTAACACCAAGCAATACTTTTCAAATGGCATTTCAGAACAATTTCTTTTCTTAATGTCCTTCCTAAACCCATTTTACAAGTTGAAGTACCCATCCTTTTTACCCACAACTTTACTATACTGCCTTTCTGAATGCTCCAACACCGAGCAATACTTTTCAAATGGCATTTCAGAACAAGTTATATTCTTAATGTCCTTCCTAAACCTATTTTACAAGTTGAATTTACCATCCTTTTCACCCACAACTTTATTTTACAGCTTTTTGAATGCCCCAAAACCGAGCAATACTTTTCAAAAGGCATTTCAGAACCAGTTCCTTTCTTAATGTCCCAAATAAAACCGTTTTACAAGTTGAAGTACCCATCCTTTTCACCACAACTTTACCTTACGGCTTTTTGAATGCTCCAACACCAAGCAATACTTTTCAAAAGGCATTTCAGAACAATTTCTTTTCTTAATGTTCAGCATTTCTTTTCAGCTTTTTGAATGCCCCAACACCGAGCAATACTTTTCAAAAGGCATTTCAGAACCAGTTCCTTTCTTAATGTCCCAAATAAACCCATTTTACAAGTTGAAGTACCCATCCTTTTCACCCACAACTTTACTATACTGCCTTTTTGAATGCTCCAACACCAAGTAATACTTTTCAAATGGCATTTCAGAACAAGTTATTTTCTTAATTTCCTTCCTAAACCCATTTAACAAGTTGAAGTTCCCATCCTTTTCACCCCAGCTTTACTTTACAGATTTTTGAATGCCCCAACACCAAGCAATACTTTTCAAAAGGCATTTCAGAAAAAGTTCTTTTCATAATATCCCTCCTAAACCCATTTCACAAATTGAAGTACCCATCATTTTCACACACAACTTTACTTTAAAGCCTTTTGAATGCGCCAACACTAAGCAATACTTTTCAAATGCATTTCAGAACAAGTTCTTTTCATAATGTCCATCCTAAACCCATTTTTACAAGTTGAAGTACCCATCCTTTTCACCCACAACTTTACTTTACAGCTTTTTGAATGCCCAACACCAAGCAATACTTTTCAAAGGCATTTCAGAACAATTTCTTTTCTTAGTGACCGTCCTAAACCGATTTTACAAGTTGAAGTACTCATCCTTTTAACCCACAACTTTACTTTAAAGCTTTTTGAATGCTCCAACACCAAGTAATACTTTTCAAAGGGCATTTCAGAACAAGTTCTTTTCTTAATATCCCTCCTAAACCCATTTTACAAGTTGAAGTACCCATCCCTTTCACCCAGAACTATACTTTACAGCTTTTTGAATGCTCCAACACAAAGTAATACTTTTTAAATGGTATTACACAACACATTTCTCTCTTAATATAACTCCTAAGCCCATTTTACAAGTTGGAGTACCCATCCTTTTAACCCACAACTTTACTTTACAGCTTTTGAATGCTCCAACACCAAGCAATACTTTTCAAAGGCATTTCAGAACAAGTTCTTTTCTTAATAACCCTCCTAAACCCACTTTACAAGTTGAAGTACTCATCCTTTTCACCACAACTTTACTATACTGCTTTTTTGAATGCTCCAACACCAAGTAATACTTCTCAAATGGCATTTCAGAACAAGTTTTTTTCTTAATGTCCTTCCTAAACCCATTTTACAAGTTGAAGTTCCCATCCTTTTCACCCGCAACTATACTTTACAGCTATTGAATGCCACAACACCAAGCAATACTTTTCAAATGGCATTTCAGAGCAAGTTATTTTCTTAATATCCCTTCTAAACCCATTTTGCAATTTGAAGTACCCATCTTTTTCACCCACAGCTTTACTTTACAGCTTTTAAATGCCACAACACCTAGTAATACTTTTAAAAAGGCATTTCAGAACAAGTTCTTTTCATAATATCCATCCTCAACACATTTTACAAATTGAAGTACTCATCCTTTTCACCACCACTTTACTATAATAATTTTTTGAGGGCTCCAACAACATGCAATAATTTCCAAATGACGTTTCAGATACACTTCCTTTCTTAATGATAATCTTAAACCCTTATTAATATCTGAAGCAATCGTTCTTTTCAACCAAAACCTTGCTTAAATGCTCTTGAATGCCAAAACACCAAGTACTACTTGTTAAAATGCATTTCAGAGTAAGGTCTTACTTTAATGTCCCTCATAAACCCATGTTACAAGTTGAAGTACCCATCCTTTTCACCAAAAACTTTACTTTGCAGCTTTTTCAATGCTCTAACACCAACAATACTTTCAAAAGGCATTTCAGAACCTGTTCATTTCTTAATCTCCCTCCTAAAACCATTTTAAAACTTGAAGTACCCATCATATTTGACAAAACTTTACTTTACAACTTTTTTTTCTTAATGTCCCTCTTAAACCTATTTTACAATTTGAATTACACATCTTTTTCAGCCAGAACTATACTTCACAGCTTTTTGAATGCCCCAACACCAAACAGTACTTTTCAAAAGGCATTTCAGAACAGGTTCTTTTCTTAATGTCCCTCCTAAACCCATTTTACAAGTTGAGGTACCCATCCTTTTCACCACAACTTTACTTTACAATTTTTTTTGCACGCCACAATATCATGCAAGTTTCCACTTCAGTTCAGATTTTTCTCAAAGAGATGAAAAAAATTAAAATACTGTTCCAAATTTTTCATAGAAGATAGAAAGTTCAAGTTATCTTCTGAATTTTTTTTAAAGAACTTACAGTTCAATTCTAATTTCTCCAAAGAAAACAAAAATCTTCTACTTCACTTTTTAATTTCACAAAGACACAAGGAAATTTAAAGTTCTATTTGAAAATTTTCCGTAGAAGATAGAAAAAGCTATACCATAGTTGTGAATATTTTCCCGGAACATAAAAATTTCTACTTCAATTTTAAATTTTCTCAACGAAGTGAAGAAAAGTTCAAGTTCTAGTCATCATGCAAGATTCCACTTCAGTTCAGATTTTTCTCAAAGAGATGAAAAAATTTAAAATACTGTTCCAAATTTTTCATAGAAGATAGAAAGTTCAAGTTATCTTCTGAATTTTATTAAAGAACTTGCAGTTCAATTCTATTTTCTCCAAAGAAAATAAAAATATTCCACTTCAGTTCTTAATTTCACAAAGACACAAGGGAATTTAAAGTTATATTTGAAATTTTTCCGTAGAAGATAGAAAAAGCTATACCATAGTTGTGAATATTTTCCCGGAAGATAAAAAGTTCTACTTTAGTTTTAAATTTTCTCAATGAAGAGAATAAAAGTTCAAGCTCTATTCTGAATTTTCTCAATGAAAAAGAAATTAGTTATTGATCAATTCTATTTTTCCTAATAATAAAAAAAGGTTCCACTTCAGTTCAGATGTTTCCCCCAAAGACATAAAATTAAAATTCTCCTCCAAATTTTTTGTAGAAGATAGAAAAAGTTACACATTGATCGAGAATATTTCACTATGAAGATAAGGAGCTAATTTTCTCATTGATGTGAAAAAAAGTTCAAGTTCTTTTCCTAACTATCCCTGTGAAAAGAAATAAGTTACAGATCAATTCTATTTTTCAAGAAAAAATAAAAATTTTACATGTTGATCATGAAAAGTTAACTCAAGTCTGAATTTTATTAAAGAACTTCAAGTTCAATTCTAATTTCTCCAGATAAAAATAAAAATCTTTCACTTCAGTTCTTAATTTCACAAAGACACAAAGAAATTTAAAGTTCTCTTCTAAATTTTCTTAGAGAAAAGAAAAAAGCTATAGTTCAATTCTAATTTTTTTTCAAAGAAAATAAAAAATCTCCAACTTTTTAATAAACATTCTAAGCGCTTAACATGCTAACGTTTCCTAAGATAATAGAAATATAACAAAGTTATGCATAAAATATTTTTATTGAAGTAACAACATGTAGTAACAACATAAAAATATTTTACAGACATTATTTTACATTATTAACATCATTGAACAACATTGAACATTCTGAATCTGTTCCATAAAATAATTTATCGAGTTCTCTCTCTCTTGATACTATAGTTACTTGCTTCTCTTAGTTCATAACCACTAGAATAATCATTCATCCATTTTAAGTCATATACAATTTCCACTGGGAATGTCACCTACTGATTCAATACACGTTTCATCCTAGGTATTATTTGATTCATTGACTATATGATCAATACTAGTAATAATGCTCACTTGTTCTTCATTTTCCAATCAATTTGTCATTATATTCATTAGTAATATTGTCTGTCAATGCTCTTTTTATTTTACCAGCAATTTCACTGTCTATTATCACGTTATTTTTACAGAGGCAACAGTTTTTGCACGTTGACAAGATATGATTTATAATGTTGGTGCAGGAGTAGGCCCTTCTTTTCCTTACTGATTTCATTTGAATGCTAACACTGGAAAGATGACAATAAGATCTATCAACGGCTAACATGTTACCAGAACCATTAGCTAGAAGTTGCCCATCTTCATCAACTATTATTTTTAAGTTGGCATTCTCTTTGAGCACTAACTTCTCTGGAAATGATACTTTCACATATCCAGCTTTTGAACGATGAAAATTCTTGACTACTCTAAAGGAATTTAACTCCTCATTGTCATGACAACGTAGGCACACATTCCCAATAAGATCTCCACTACTACTTGTCCCATAGTTCAAATAGAAATTATGCTGTTAATTTGTGGAATGGTCTCCCGGAGAGCATTAGGGAGTCAGAAAACCAGTTTCAGTTTAAAATTAGATTAAAAAAGTTTTTGTTGGGTGGGAATTAATTTTTTTTTATTTATTTATTTAAAAAAATTGTTAAATTGTAATTAAGTTGTAAAACAAAAAGTTAAAAAAAAGTTAAATTGAGTTAATTTGTATTGAATGGTATGAAAAGAGTAGAAAGAGTGAATGAGTTTTGGTTTATGATAAAAGATTGTGTGACGCTGCTCAAGTCACAATAGTGGCTTAATAAAACGTCATACGTTCTTACCATTTCTATCTTTGTTGATAATGTTATTCAAAAAAAGTGTTGTAAGTGCCAGTTAAGTATGATATATTATTAGTTGAAAATAAAGTCAAAGTCAAGTCAAGTCTTGGAAGCACCATAGTGATCTTGTTGCAGCTAAAGTTGCTAGAGGTCTGGGAATTTTGCGTCGTTTGAAGCATTTTTTACCATTATCGGTTCTTTTATTATTGTATCATAATATTGTTGCGCCTTATATTTTTTATAGTTGTGTCATTTGGTCTAGCAATTTTTATGCAAATTTCAAAATGAGTGCAGATTTTACAAAATAAAACAGTACGTCTTCTTGGGAATTATATAGAAAATGTGAATGATACTGCGTCATGTTTTAAAAAATTAAGAGTGCTTAACATTGGTCAGATTCGCGATTACCAAGCTGCTATTTTTGCCTATAGATGTTGGAATGATGTATGCATGGACGCCCATAAGCTGAATTCCAGGGGGGGGGCAAACTTCGTCTAATTGCTATTTTTAATGCTATGTAATAGAAGTATCAGAACAAAAATATAAAAATAAGGCAGCATCATTCAGCCAGGGGTGGGCAAGAGCCCCCCTGCCCCCCCCTATGGGCGCCCACGGATGTATGTCCTCCAGTTTTTACAAAAAAATTTTCGCGTAAATAGTTCGCGAAAAAAATAGTAAATGGAGTCGTGTAAAGTAAAAATAAAAAAGCATTTATTGGTAGAGGGAAGGTAATTTATTAATATTGTCATTATTAATGTCTTTGTTTTTTTTTTTTTTTCTTTTTTTTTTTCTTTTTTTTCCATAGTTTTTGGTATTATTGTTTAATTGAGTGAGTGTTAAGGTCTTTTTTTTCTAAATGAAATTTGTAAAAGGTTGAGAATTAGAGGATTGCAGGCCTTTAAAATGGCCTTTACTTTTCTTTGAAAAACTTATTTTCGGAAAGTTTTTTTTAATTAATTTTGTTCGTTTTTTATTGCAAAAAGTTTCAAGTTTTTATAAATTCCTTATTTCAAAATCAAAACTTTAAAAAAAATCAAATCTTCATCAAAGCATCAAAAGTGGTATCAAAGAAACAATATCAAAGTGAAAAAAGTTTGCCCCCTTTGAAATGAGCCCCTTTCAAGTTAATACGACGACCCCTTCTATGTGAAGTGCGCCTGGGAGAAAAAAATTGAGTTTGGGGGGAAGCTAGGTGCCCTCCGATCCCTGTTTACTCTCAAAAAGTGAATTACAACTTTCAATTTCCAATCAAATGGGCCCTCTATGAAGTTTATACGAGCATCCCTACCATAACAACCATATATACCCCCAGGGCATATCTTACGAAGCCTTCCCTCGGGCCCTGGGGGGCTTTGTCGACACCGGAGTTTTGTTATCTGAGCTTTGAACTATTTTTAACAAAATATTTATCTCAAAATTTTTATGTGATGAATTTAGGAGTAGAAAGGCCCTATCGACTCGTGACCCTACACCATATATGGGCATGGAGTCCCTAGGGAGAACACCTGTGCTGTCAGTCTGACGGGGCACCATATATGGGCATGGATTCCCCAGGGAGAACACGTTTCCGAGAAATTCGTGTTCGTCCACGAGAATTGTTTCCGAGCGAAGCTTATTAATGTCTGACAGATGATGTCAAGGTTTATGAATGTCTTTGGACTTCGTCCAGGAGAATTGTTTCCGGACGAAGTTTATTAATGTCTGACGGATGATGTCAAGGTTGATTGATTTATCATAAAAGGGGAATTATCTCCGGGAGAATGTTTTGATCTTAGAGATGAAGAGATTAACACGGGAAAGGGTTTCATAGGAATTTCAAATGTGACAGCGCAGGGATGTCAAAACAAAAGGAACACGCAGAAATTACGTTTAGGGGTTATTTGGGCGAAACCGTTTTAGACATTTTAGGGAATTATTTGGGTGAAACAGTTAGAGACATTTTAAAAGATGATTTTAGAAGAGGATTTGAGGGTGAAACTCTGCGGTCGTTATAATACACAAGTTCGATTTGAAAAGTGTCGTGAGGTCCCTACCCCAATCCCAAAAGGCTCCGCTACCCTTACCCCCAACCCGAAGAAACCCTCCCGCCCCCCAAGGGCCCCCGGGCTCCCCAAGGACCACCTGGCCCCCAAGGGTCCCCCCGACTCCCAAAAACCCCCCTGGGCCCCCAAAGAGTAACCTCCCCATTTTTTAATACTTTTTTAAGGCGTTATTATATTTTTTCAGAACAAGTTATTTTCTTAATGTCCTTCCTAAACCCATTTTACAAGTTGAAGTACCCATCCTTTTCACCCACAAATTTACTTTACGAATTTTTGCACACCCCAAGATCAAGCAATACTTTTCAAAAGGCATTTCAGAACAATTTCTTTTCTTAATGTCCTTCCTAAACCCATTTTACAAGTTGAAGTACCCATCCTTTTCACCCACAACTTTACTATACTGCCTTTTTGAATGCTCCTACACCAAGCAATACTTTTCAAAGGGTATTTCAGAACAAGTTCTTTTCAAAATGTCCATCCTAAACCCATTTTTACAAGTTGAAGTACCTATCCTTTTCACCCAGAAATTTACTTTACAGCTTTTTAGTGCCGCAACACCAAGCAATACTTTTCAAATGGCATTTCACAATAAGTTCTTTTTTTAATGTAGCTCCTATACCTATTTTACAAATTGAAGAACCCATCCATTTCACCCACAACTTTACTTTACAGCTTTTGAATGCCCCAACACCAAGCAATACTTTTCAAAAGGCATTTCAGAACAAGTTCTTTTCATAGTATCCATCCTAAACCTATTTTACAAGTTGAAGTACCCATCTTTTTCACCCACAAATTTACTATACTGCTTCTTGTATGCTCCAACACCCAGAAATACTTTTCAAAAGGCATTTCAGAACAAGTTATTTTCTTAATGTCCTTCCTAAACCCATTTTACAAGTTGAAGTACCCATCCTTTTCACCCACAACTTTACTTTACAGCTTTTTGAATGCCCCAACATCGAGCAATACTTTTCAAAAGGTATTTCAGAACCAGTTCCTTTCTTAATGTCCCTCATAAAACCTTTTTACAAGTCTAAGTACCCATCCTTTTCACCACAACTTAAAATTAAGAGTGCTTAACATTGGTCAGATTCGCGATTACCAAGCTGCTATTTTTGCCTATAGATGTTGGAATGATGTATGTCCTCCAGTTTTTACAAATTTTTTTTCGCGTAAATAGTTCGCAAAAAAAATAGTAAATGGAGTCGTTTAAATTAAAAATAAAAAAGCATTTATTTGTTGAGGGGTGGTAATTTATTATTATTTTCATTATTAATTTCTTATTTTTTTTTCATAGCTTTTGATATTAATGGTTAATTGAGAGTGTCAAGGTATTTTTTTTAATTAAATTTTTAAAAGGTTGAGAATTAGAGGATTGCAGCCGTCTTTCATCAGGCTTTTTGAGCCTTCCCCGGGCGGTTGCTTGTATATAGTTTATTTTGTAATTAGTAGTAAATAAAGCAATTCAAGTCAAATATACGGAATAAATCTGCCAAAATTAATATGCAAATTTAATTTTTATTTTTCATGTATGGTGAGGCACATTCGAACCTGCATTAGTTGAAAAACGTTCAGAAATTAAATTTAACAAAAAATTAACTGAAATTAAGGAGTGACATTAAAACTTAAAGTGAACAGTAATGATTCCATATATGAATAAGGCTATCCTCTTCTCAACACCTTACTCTTTATGGTAATTAAAGTCACAACTTTACTTTTTAAAACAATAAAAACTTCATTATAAAGAGCAAGGTGTTGAGGAGGGGA
Source organism: Artemia sp. Qi Xiang Cuo (assembly GCF_049724085.1). Lineage (NCBI taxonomy): Eukaryota > Metazoa > Arthropoda > Branchiopoda > Anostraca > Artemiidae > Artemia > Artemia sp. Qi Xiang Cuo. Next base: position 39,094,976 of record NC_142807.1, read on the forward strand.
AAGTCCCTTTCATATATAGAATAATTTCTGTTTGTTTTAATTTTTAATGGTGCTACTTACTCTCATTTAAAAAACTTGTTTTGTTATTTAAAAAAAATACTAATTTCTTTTTATTAGGCTTACTTTCTCTTTGCTGACTCAATTTTACATGTGGAGATGTTAAGATGAATTATCTTTTGGGAAATTTTTACCTGGTTGGAGTTGTCCAGAGTATCATTCCATAGGAGGAGGGATTTTTCAGAGAAGAAATTTGCCATGGGAGATATTTCCATGGGATAAATTCTCCTGGTATTATTTAAAAACAATCAGAAATTAAATAAACGAAAAAAAATTCAACTGAAAGTAAATGCTTATCTCTAACCTGTCTGGTTTTAATGCTCACCTAGGAAGGTAAATACGTGTTTTTGGTAATTAAGGTTTAATATTGAGTTGGGCAGATATCATATTATTTTAACAAAAATTTTACAATATTCAACTAGGTGTCTAGAGAATTCTTCTAGAAATTCATTTATGATGTCAAACCAGGAAAACAAATACTTAATGATGATGCTTCAATGCTTTCTAACCATGCATATTCTGAGTTTTGAAATATTTATGATAATAGGACATACATATATAATTAACAGCACCAGTTTTTAGTAAAGTGTTAGAAAAAATTTTAGATAGGAGGCTAGATAGGTGGTTAGATAAAAATAAGATTATAAATGAGGAGCAAGGAGGATTTAGGAAAGATTATAGTACAGCAGATAGGGCATTTGTACTTAGAGCTTTAGTCGATAAGTATGAAAGAGGGACTAGTCGTCTATATGCAGCTTTTTTAGACCTAAAAAAAGCTTTTGATAATGTTGAGAGGGTGCTTTTGGTAGATATTCTGAGAAGTATAGGTTTGCCTAGTATTTTTGTGAGGTTAGTTATTAGCATGTATTGCGGAACTATGGCGGTAGTAAAGGTAATAGATCAGGGTTTTTCTAGAGTATATAGAAACCGTAAAGGGGTAAAACAAGGTAGTGCTCTTTCCCCCCTTTGTTTTGTATTTTTATAAATGATTTAGTTCAGTTTTTGGAAAGAAGGTGGGCCCCGACAGTGGTTCTTGGTTCAAAATTATTTTCAGTTTTGCCCATGAATTACAGATTTTGTTAGATCTTGTTGCTGATTACTTAGATCTAAAGAAGCTCCAACTTAATGTTAAGAAGACAGAAATAGTTATTTTTGGTAAAAGAAAGAATGAAGAATGTAATGGTAAGTTTATGTTTAATGGAGACAATAAAGATAGTTGAAAATTCAAAATATTTAGGTTTTGTATTTCAAAATAATGGTAGTTGGTGTGCCCACATTAAAGAGTCAGTAATAAGGGGGAAAGCGGCTATATCGACGGTTTTTAGGAATGGTACAGTTATGGGTATTAAAAGTCTGGCAAAGCACAAGAGAATATTTTTAACGAAGATTATGCCAGTTATACATTATGGTGGGGAATTATGGGGGATGGAAACGGCAGAACAGCTGGAGACCCTTCAGGTAACTTATTACAAAAGGCTTTTCGGCCTCCATAGGACTACGCATACCTAGTTTTTGAAAGGGGAGCTAGGGCTTTTTTCCCTCCGTAAACATAGGCTGGTTCAGGTAGTTAGATTTTGGATGAAGATAGTGCAGGTCCCACGAGGTAAACTTATTAGAGAGGCCTATGAAGAGCTACTTGCTTCAGGGCGTAAGGGTTAAAGGGTTACGCCGTTTAGGGTTAAATCCTTATTAGACAGATTAGGATTACCATATATATGGAATGATGGTAGAGGTCCCGCCATTAGTCAGATGGATATAATAGGAATAGTTAAACAAAGATTAGAAGATCAGGAGATACAGACATGGGGGAATGAAATTGATAGATCCGAGACATTAAGCGTTTATAAAGATGTTAAAAAGGTGTTTGGCCAGGATATTTACTTCAAATTTAATTTGCCAAGTAAGTATTTGTCATATTGGTTGCAGCTGCGGGCCAACTGTTTGCCTTTAAGATGGAGGAGTAAAGTATTTGAGAGAGGTAAGGGGGTACCGGCGTCTAGGTACACGTGTCCTATTTGTAATATTGAAGAGGAAATTCTGAACCATTTTCTGTGCCGGTGCCAGGGGCTTACTGATTTGAGGGAGGGTATTTTGGGGAAAAGTAATTTTTCACTTCGGGGCATGTTGTCTCAGACAGTACCTAGCCTCTTGTGTTGATTATGTAGATTTGTTGATCAAGCACTAAAGATAAGAAAGGAACTATTGTGAAGAAGATTTGTTATGGTTTGGAAAAAAAATGCTGAAGGGAGTTTTACTTTTGTTTTCCTGTTATATTTGATGGATAGTGTATATGGCCCTGTATAAAGGCTTTTGAATACAGGATTATTATTATTATTATTATTATTATTATTATTATTATTATTATGTGTGTGACATTGTGTGTAATTATGTGAGTTAGTTTTATAGCATTTTGTGTGCTTTTGTACTAGAATTGTTATGTTATTTTAATTTTATTCGCTATGGGATATGTTTAGTTATTTTTATATATGATATTATCATGTGATTTGACTATGTATGCAACTGTGTTTGTTTTCGCCATGATCCAAAGAGGCTTTTTTTTGTAATAAATATCTATCTATCTATCTATATATATATATATATATATATATATATATATATATATATATATATATATATATATATATATATATATATATATATATATATATATATATATATATATATATATATATATATATATATATATATATATATATATATATATATATATATATTCATATATACATATAATTCACCTACTGCCTTTTCGTCAGTATTAATGTCACAATTATGCTGTTTAAGATTGAAGAATACCTACAGACGATTCAAAAAACAAGTGTGTAGTAGTGTAGTCATGGTTTCTTATACAGCCTTTAGGCCAAAAATTTCTTTTTTGGTAAAAATTTACTAAATAGTCTATTGACTTTATTGGCCTGTGATCAGGGTAGGGTGGGTGTCTTAAAGTATGTAGCTTTTCCTCCCTCCCCAACGTCCAGATTCTTATGCAAGTTCCTTCATTTTATTCATACTGTTCTTACAATTCTTCTTTTCGATAAGCGGAGAAACTCGACAACTTTACCCACCGTCCGCTCTTCTTAGATATAAAGTGATGCTTACTTGCCTGTGATCCCAAATAAAAACGAAGGAATTATCACATAAATTTACAGGTTTTACCTAGATGAGGAATAACACAATTCAATTCAATTTTTTGTGGTAGTTTTTAGTCAATCAAGCCCCTAAAATTTATTTGAATCACATCTTCAGCCAAAAGTAATCTTTGCTTTATGTGTGGCATGACCTTTACCAGAAACACACACCGTATGGAACGCGAATATTACGTATTTCTGCAATTAGAATCTAAAGTTTAAACATTGTTCTTATACTGATGTTCAGGTATCTTGGCAATATTAAATACTTCAAAAAGAAAATTTAGGTTATTTTCATGAAATTTAGGTTATTTTCCTCTATGTTTTCGTTTTTTTCTAATGGATTCAATCCCAAAAGAATGTTGGCTTTAGATAGTTTTGGAAATTTTTGTTAACGCTTTGCTGTCATGCACCACTAAAAAGGTTTGGTTTGGATCGTACATTATTTCAGAAACTTCTTTATTATTGCATCAATTTAAATTTTGATAAAACTATATTTACATTTCTAGAGCATCGTTAACTGTCACAGTATACTTTGTTGTGGTTAACAACAAAAATGTTGCGTGGCCAACACTTTAGTTTTGTTTCTTTACCATCGATTGAATGTCGTAGTTGTGAAACCCTTAAAAAAACGAAAAAAGCACTTAAAAAAGCACATGTCACTTAAAGACGGTCCCAAACGTGCTATTTCTTCAAATGAGTTTTATTCATTAATTCACGGCTCCCAATCAATATTGAAGATAAACCAATTGACGCAAGCATGTAGCCACTTGTCCCTGGAGAAGAACAAGGTTTATCATTATTGCTTGCAAGTCACTATTTCTGATGGGATGAGAAATTGCCGAACAATGAAAAATATAACAACTGTTTTCCCCAGGGTTGTTAAACCCAGCAGTCTAAAGTATCTTGCATCATGACTGCTTGGCTGTAGGTACCTTCCGTCCAAATTTCAAGTGAATTTATGGACAAATTACTGTGGAAGGTAGATCGAACTTAAAGGTGGTGGATGTATATAAATCCGTCTACTCTGTCCCTTTGGGTCAAATTACTTGCCTCATAAGCTTCAAGTAGATTAGAAGTCAACAAAGAAACAAAATCAGCATTAATATTGTAATTTTTATGTGCCATCGGCTCAGGGTACTTTCGTCAAAAAATTTAAGCCAATCAGCTTAAATTCAGATATTTCATATTCGTAACGAGAAAGGGTTTTTTTATTTTTAATGCTGCTCCTTATTTTCAGATGGAAAACTTCTTTCTAACTGCTATGAAAGGAGTAATTTCTTCAGCAATCAAGGAGTTATTATAACTTTAGGAAAAATATTTTATCCCTTTCCTCTGCCTCAGTCCCTACCCTAAAAAATAAATGGCAAACTCAACAAATTCAAAAATAGAAATTGCTTGTAAAACAAGACGGCAACCCTTTTGGAACCGTGGGAAGCATTTTTTGGAGTTTTAGATTTTCGGTGTATTTTTCTAAGAAAATATTTAAGACATTGGGCCAGGGATCTTCTGTATATCTTAATCTCTTTTACAATTTGATCTAGCACCCGTATGAAACTGGCTGCTGCTCGCTTGCTTGGTTTAACATACCTTTCCATTCAAAATAGAAACACCTCTCAAAGAAAAAAAAACTTAGCAGGGCAATTTCAGATGATCTTCTCTAACAGAGACTATAAAACTTTATTTCAGCTCACACTGTTGTCTCAATGATAAGCAAAACAATCTTTTTTAGCCTCACGCAAGAATTACTCGCCGCTTTAAAAATGTAATATCATATCCATCAATCCGGTCAGAAGCCCACACTTTCCATAGAAACTGCAGAAGTTAAATCTATACAAGTCTCACACAATGAACTGAAATCGACCATAGAGGGAAAAAAACAACAGCAAGAAACAGGGAAAATCAAATATATTGCTCTTGCAATACAATCTTAGTTTAATGACTTTCCACTGATTTGAATAGTTGAGCAGCTTGGTGAACGAAACTTTCAGAAATGGATCTGCAAACTAAATTAGGACACCGGCAGGTGCGTCAGAGCTTCACCTCTATAACTTCACTTCCTGTAAGGGTTTAAAGATTCTATAGCAATTGCTTCAATTTTGGCTTAAGTCATCTTTTTTTTAACTTCATCCCTTGACAAAGTAATACTAATGAAATAAGCCAAGTTCTAGTCCGAATTCAAGTTTTGTTTCAAAATTAAAAAAGCAATTCTAGATTCTAATAAGAAGAAGAAGAATCTTTCAAGCATTACGAGCAAGGAAAAAAAATTATATGTAGGTTCTTAGACAGTTTAATAAGCCCTTATCTGGGGTGTAGATCTATTTCCGAACGCCCTGTTTCTCTAGCATTAACACTTCTAAGCTTGCTAGAATTCAATGATCGAGCAAGTGAAAGATAGATGGGGCAAGACATTTGAAAATACCTTTCTAACCCTTGCAGTCACTAGACAAGTCCTTGACAATTTCATTCACCTAGCAGGCTAAACAACTTTCAAAGTTAACAAAAAGTCTCTAACTTGTAATTTTGCCCTCAGTTTTTTCTTTTTATGATAATTTTGATGATTCAATATAAGAAAAAAAGTCAAATGAGATAGAATAGAGTAAAACAAAAATAAGAGATATCATAATAGTTGCAATCAATTTAGCAAAAGGAATTTCTAGAACAGAAATTACTGGGTTTTTTATCGATGCCGCAACAAAAATACACTTTAATGGCACCTTACCGCTGGTAAAGGTCAAGCCAAAGCAAATACAAAATACACACAGTGTCCTTAGGTTAACCATGGGTAAGCTTTGTTAAGACTAGCAAGTGAAAATGTCGAAAACAAGAATAAAGCAATGTAATACTTTCTGAACAGGAGTAATCCATTGAAAAATATCTACCACTTATAATGATAAGAAAACATGAGTAAAAATGATCAGTGCTGTCAATGAAGACACACCAAAAATATATAGCTTGTCTCTACGGCTTGTCTCTAAAGCTTTTTCCAATGGGCAATGATTAGAAGTCCTCCAAAAAAAAAAATCCCCCCAGATCCCAAATCGAATTCCAGTGAAAGTCTCATAGTGAAAGATATCCATCCCGGCTAGTCAAACACGCTATCTCAAAGTTCTAATGATAGCTCCAATTTAGAGAATAGGACAATGATAAGTGTAGGGGCTAATGTAACCATAAATGATGATAATGGGTTTCAAGAGGTCCTCTCTAGAAGTTCTAAAAAAGGAAAAAAATCTCCCCAATTAAAAGCATTTCCCCTCTCCCTGCCCAAGATCCTCCCTCCAAAAACTTAGGAATTTACCTTAAAATTACTCCCACTACCCCCTTTGAAATAAAAATGATCACTGCAATACGAGTTGCAATTTTTAAATTGATAAAATCAATGTTCTCTCTTAATAATAGCCGTGATGGATCTCTGCTAATAGCTGTAGAAGATCAGAAATCAGCAGATACAATAATTAACCTTAAATCTCTTCTGAATAACCCAAATATTGCATCTAATTGGAACCCAAAACAATCACCAACAAAATAGTAGTGTATAATGTTCCCCCAGAGATATCTACTCAGGAGTTAAAAGAAGGCCTTTCAGATAGGGCTGGAAACACAATCCCAGTTGAGGATGTTACCCAACTTGGAAAACCCAACTCTAATGGCCTAAAAACTAGTAGATCCTTCTTATTCACACTGAAGGATAAAATTAATATCCCAGAAAAATTATTCTTATTTGGGCAAATCAAACCACACAAGGAATACAAACCTAAGCCTATTCAGTGTCAGAAGTGTTTCAAACTGGGACACACAACAAACAAATGCAAGGAAATTCTCCAAGAGTGTAGTAATTGTAAATCTTTTCATCCTAAAGAGCTGACAACTTGCACCAACACCCAGCCTACATGCATCAATTGCAAAGGCCCACATGAATCTACAAATAAATCATTATGCCCTGCATACAAGAAAAGAGCTCTAACACTCCAAATATCAACAGAGAAAGCCATCCCATACCCCTTTGCTGCAATGGAAGCAAATGCTGCCCAACAATACCAAACAAAGCCTGTAATGAAACCAACCAAAACCCCCAAGTCAAATGCCCCCAATTCATCAAGCACCTCATATAAAACACCATCTTTTAAGCCCCCTAGCTCAAAACCCGATCAGAAGGAATCATCAAGCTCACAATCCTCCGGTTCCGGTGAGATGAGGCCAGCCTGGCCCTCCCTCCCAAGAAGAAACAAACAAGAAACACTACCAGGAATCAATCCCTTAACCAACAAACAGGATGCACTACCAAAAATGCAAACCCCAAATATATGCATATTCATTCTAAACTGTAATGCAGTTCAGGCCATGAACATACATCAACTACAGAAAACAAAAATTATTGCAGAATTGGCAAAAATCTACATCCCAGATGATATGCTCATTCAAGCAAAAAAAGATCTTGCTTTACTCTTAACAAAGCTGAACATTGATACACAGTCATATGAAGAATAAATCAACAACACAACATTTATCAATACTCCAATGGAATGAAAGATCACTCGCAGAAAATAAGCTAAATGAACTAATATCATTTATGAATAATAATTCAATTAATATTGCTTGCCTCCAGGAAACTCATTTAACCCAAAATCAACAAATTAAGTCTCTGGGATATACTATCCTGAGAAAGGATAGATCTTCAGAGAGAAAAGGAGGAGGTGTAGCTTTATTAGTTAATAATAATATAAAATTTTTTGGCATCAATTTTCCAGATTTTGAAAATGATGTTGATGTAATTGGTATAAGTGTTTGGCTGAATAATTTAAAAACCTACATAATAAGCTTTTATAACCCTAATGGCCAAACTACAGATGCCAAGGATTTCTTCAATTATATAAATAATTCTAATATGTTAAAAAATATCATTATTTGTGGTGATTTCAATGCCCACAGCCTTTTGTGGGGGAATAAACCAGCAATAAAGCTGGTAAATTTATTGAGCATATGACTTCAAATAATAATGAATTAGTTGTTGCTACCCCTCCAAACCTGAATACTTATTTCAACCCCAAAAGTGGCAATTTCTCCACAATTGACCTACAAATTGTGTCTTTAAATTTTTTGAACAAAATTTACAAAAATAAAATTGATACTCTATGTACAGACCACTTTGCTATAGTTTGCTCCCTAAATGAACCTGCTGAAACTTTATCTCATACATCCAAATATATCAACACTAAAGCAAATTGGTCTATTTTCCAAAATAAGCTAAATGATGAAATTACAAGTTTCACCCAAAGTTCATGCATTTCTAACACAACAGTTGACACACATGCTGAAGCGTTGACATCTTTACTAATAAATACAGCTAATCATGCTATCCCCAGGACAACACCTAAGAAAACATTCCCTAAACAAATTCCTAAAACATGGTGGACAAATGAGTGCCTAAATAAATGGAGGATAAAAAAGGCAGCTAGGACAGAATTCATAAAAAAACCAACACCTACTGCATATTTAAAAAAATTACAAGCTGAATCTAATCTAAAAAGGACTATAATAGATGCTAAATATAAATACTGGAATAATTTTGCAAATAATCTCTCCAGAGAAACAAATGAGCCAATTATACATAAAGTCATAAGCCACATATGTGGGAAAAAGACTTCTCCCAACCCACTCCTGCATGAGCTTATACATAATAATACCCGTTATGACAATGATAATGAAAAGGCTAATCTATTTGCAACTCTTTTTGTTAATAAGCTAGCATCAAATAATCAAAGCAAACTGTCCACAATTCGTATGAACCCTAGTTACCAACCACGCCCAGGATCCGAGTACATAACTAATCCATTTTCAATCCAGGAATTGAATAATGCAATATATCATATTAGGTCCAAAACTAGCAGTACCTATGACAATATACACCCTACATGGATAAATAATCTCACACATTCATACAAACAAGATCTGCTAAATTGTTATAATCACGCTTGGTAATCTTCTAGGTTCCCAAATATATGTAAATGTTCTTCCATCCTAACAATAATAAAGAAAAATAAACCAAAAGATATCCCTGAGTCTTATAGGCCCATAATGATTACACCTGTGATGGGGAAAATAATGGAGAAAATGATTTATCACAGACTCCTCTGGTTTGTTGAGAAAAATAACATGATCCCACAAACTCAAACTGGATTCAGGAAATACCACTCCTCAACAGATGCTTTCATTTTGCTAACAAATGCAATAAATGAATCTGTCTAAAAAAATAATATCCTAGTGGCAGCTTTCCTAGATTTTGAAGGAGCTTATGACAATGTGAACCACCAAGTCCTTTTAAATAAACTTGCAAACCTTGGAGTACCTCCTAAGCTAGTATCCTTTATTAAATCCTTCATAGAAGTGCGAAGTTTCATTGTTTGTGTTGGTTCAGCCTCTTCACCCCAAAAGACAATATCCAAAGGCCTACCTCAGGGAGCAGTCCTCAGTTGCCTCCTATTTGCCCTATATCTCTGGGACATGAACCTACCCCACACGAATCTACAATATGTTGATGATCTGGTGCTATGGTCATCTGGCAACACCTTTCAGATAGCACAGTCAAATCTGCAAAAGTCACTTTTCCAGTTTTAAAAATTCTCTCAAAATTCAGATTTACCCATTGCACCCACCAAGTCAAAAATAATCCAATTTCACAGGAAGCGAAACCATGTTAATGCAAAACTATCTCTAAATAAAACAACTATTCCAGAAGATAATAATTTTAATTACCTAGGTCTCATGCTTGACCAAAATTTTAATTTCCACCTCCACATTTCAAACACAATAAAAAAATGTTATAGAAAAGCAAATATACTAAAAAGACTTCTTTCCACACCCTGGGGTTGTAAGGAGAAAACCTTACTCCAGTTTTATAAATCACATATAAGACCCCATATTGACTATAGGCTCATTGTCTATAGTGCATGTGCAAAGACCCAGATGCAAAAAAATTGAAACAACACAAAATGATATAATACGTCTCATATTTGGTCTTAGGAAACCCACAAGCACCAAGTCTCTGCTTATGGAGAGTGGATTAACAACAATAAGGGAGAGACGTAGCTTTCTCTTGATAAAACATCTTACAAAAATTGAATCAAATAGCTCACACACATTACATAATTGGTTAAGAAATCCAGCCATGTATAGAGGTATTGCAGATGAGTATGCCAATATTCAAAAGAAGTTCCCTGTACCAGCAAAGTCTATTGCACCTACTTTCCCCCAATCCCCTCCATGGAATTGGTCATTTCCCATAATAAATACTGAATTTTCAAAATGGAATAAAGATTTAACCCCCATTGCTTTTGTCCAGAAGAAATTTGCAGAACTTAATACAATTACCTATAAAAATCACTTCCAAATATTTGTTGATGGGTCAAAAATGGATGAGAAGGTTGCAAGTGGTGTTTTCCTTCCTCACCTGAAAATTGCAATGGAAGAGAGATTATTTAATAATTTATCTATAATGTCTGCTGAGTTAAATGCCATAATCATGGCATTAGAACACCTTAAGCAAAACCAACCTTTGATTGAAAATTCGAATAATATTATCATCTATTCCGACTCTTTATCAAGCCTGGAGTTGCTGGCCTCAGCTCCTCAATATAATTTGGACATTGACACTTATCATTGTCTCAGTATTATTGATAATCTTGCTTCAAGTGGCATAAAAACTTACTTTTAGTACATTCCTAGCCACTCTGGCATAAGTGGTAATCATCAGGTTGATGAAATAGCAAAAAATGCTATAAATATTGACCAGCCAAGTGGGAGACCAATCCCAATTAGAGATATTTACCGCTGGAGGCTATCAGATATTAATTTTAATAAGATTAATCTTATCTTTTCCCCCTTTCCCAATAAGTATCTTTCTAAAATTTATCATAAAATTCGTTCTGGAACAAATGGACTAAATTTCCTTGCATTCTCATATAAGCTTTCTAATTCAAGTGGTTCAATTCCCCTGTCCCCTCTTTGCAGGCATTGTAATATGAATAATGAAACAATTGACCATTGCTTATTTGAATGTAATATGCTGACGTCTGCACAACATACCTTGTTTTGTAAACTGTTAAAATACTTCAAACACCACAAAATCCCACTATCAGCCAAGAGTCTAGCCAACTATACCTGCACACAGAGCATAGAAATCGACATCTATCCTCTTATATTGGAACTCCTAGAGTCGAAAGATCTGCTGAAAGATATCTGAATATATCTAATAAATATGAGGCAATCAAGCCAGTAGCTCTGTAGCCCACAGAGTGAAGCAAAAGGAAAAGGGCTAAATAGTTATACTGAAAAGCCCGCCTGCTGTTAAATAGAAGAAGAAGGCTTTGGGCACTTCTGATCTCTTACTAAGGTTAGTGATGTGCCAACAATTAAAATATGGCAATTCTTAATAATTGATAATGTATTGTCAAAAACGAAAATACCTAGCGTATGTAATATTAGCGTACAGAATATTAAATTTCTAAGAATGATGAGGCATTAAGAAAGCGTCTTAGAAAAATAAAGTAAAAAAGGCTCTATAGCTGAATTTAAAGTTGCTTTTTTCACTACACTACATACAAGAATTTGAATTATTCTAAAGTGACATAAGGTAATCCCTGTTCACCAATATAATTCAACCGATCAAATTCAGCAGAGAAAATAAAGTTTTGTCCTCTTTCTTCTTTCCTCTCAAATTGTGCTCCATGGGAAACCAAGGAATGGTTTTAGAACAACCACAAAGGGGTTGCCATTGAAATTACATTTTTAAAATCTCGCACTTTAAAGTCTTGTTTTCTAGATCAGCATTAGGTTTGTTTTTGTTTTGTTTTTTATTCCTTAACCTGTGGCGGCACGTACAATAAAATATTTAACTTACCCCTAGCCTTTTTATTTAGGTTTTACGTGAGTTTTGAACCTTCTTTCGAAAGAGTCAACAGAAGTTTTAGGGATAACTTAGGGGAAGAGTTCAAGATATTTTATTTGGTTTGTGATGAGATTCAGTGTCACCTGCTAATAATAATCTACTAAAGACAGAATGCAGTGTTGATGCCGGATAACTCGCCATTGATTTTATCATTTTTGTAAGCTGTTTAAATACTCACTTAGTTAAAAAGAGGCTTTAAGTATTATCTGGTGTCTATTAAAGAAGTTAAACTCTATGCGGGACTGTAAATCATATTGCAGATTGGCTTGTAATTCGAACGATAAAACCTATCACGGATCCAAATGAAAGGTCCCAAAGATCAACATTTAAGTTTCTAGAAGAAAAGTCTTTTGAATCTCCCATTAAAATCTCACTATCCTAGCTGCGCTCAAGTTGGGATTACATCTTCTTCGTTTCAATTTGTAGGCTGATTCTATAGCATGGAAGCAATTTCTAGCTCAGCTTACTAGAAAGTAGGTGGTATATTAGCCGTCAAATTGCTAGTCTGCGGATAACAGACCGGCATAAGTGTTTGGCACAAAAATTAAAAAACAGGTTTCGTATTGCTGAAAAGTTTTCGATGGCACAACTACTGATACCCATACTTTTGCCACCTTAGTAAACAGTCTTTTGGAAATGTCTTAATAATAGGGCTATAGTCAATATCAGTTGTTTTTCACGGATTTTAAGACGGAAACTCCACTTTACCTTCCTTCTCTGTCCTATATATACAAAAAATGAAGGAAAAATTGCAGCCATTTAATTAAGTAAAACGCCTTGGAAATTCTTTAACTTCTTAAGGAGACAATATATTTTTTCGGTTTCAATGACCAAAGTCGCGAGCACCATGAATTACATTCGTGGCTAAAGAATTTCGGAAAAATTTAAGTTGATTGAAACATTGAAAAAAATTGTTGGAGCTATGAAAAGGTCTATCTCCGGATATGACAAGATATGTTCTGAGACAACAGGTCTTCATTCTCTATCCTATATATACAAAAAAACCTTTTCCCACTAAAAACTCTAGTTTTATGCCATCTATATATCATAAAGAAAAGGGAGAAAAAATTGCTAGAAGATACTGAGGAATATCACTCAGAGTTTATTGACTCCAAAGAATAGATTGAAGCAGAAAAAGATGGGGAAAGGGCTTTTAGCCCTTATATTGCTTTTGGCTCTAAACTTATTAACTGGTAAGCTGAATAAAATTATTGATAAGCGTGGCAACATGTTCCATTGTGCTCTCCCTTAGCCTAGGAGGTTGGAAGGTAGGCTAGGCCTACTTGGTGGGTAGCCCATTATAAATAAATTTCCAGCATAAAATGTGGTCAATATCTACCAAATTGGTAAAATTCTACTTTAGCTACTTCTGGCTATCTTGGAAAGGAGTTTGGTTAGGAAAATGAAATTTTCAGGGATAGATCTAGAGGCTAAAGTATGTCCCGGGAAGGTATTTTGAAGTACCTACCTCCACTCCTTCTCCTCTAGAGGGTCCTGACCTTTGATGACCTTTAAACATCTGTGTGCTATAAAAGTGAAACCTTGTAAAATTTGTCACTATTTGTCTATTTACATGTTTTTGTGAGAAATATTTAGATGACACTGATGGTGTTAAGTTAAATTTATAGAATATTTGAAAATGTAAAAATGTGGCCAAGTCCATTTTTATTTTTCAGAAAATTTGGTAAAAAAATTGGGTAAGTTTACAGGTGGCACAATACTTTAGCTAGGCCTAGGATGAAAGTAAACACATCATTTGATGCCTTTTCTTATGCTCTTTCATAATTTAATAATTGCTTCTGTTGTAAATTGCATCTTGAGCCCTTAAAAGGGCCCAAAAGGTTTTTTTTTGTATTATGAAAGAGCATAAGAAAGCATCAAATGATGTTTTCACGTTCATCCTAGCTAAATTATGTCGTCCACTACAAAGTTACCATGAAATTTACCCACCCCACTAAAGTGCAAATATATACCCTGAATTGTCAATGGCAAAGTTTCAAATTGCAAAGTTCAGCACTATTTTTGTCAATGGCATTTGAAAAACTTGAAACATTAGGAAAATGGTTTATATTTGTGTTGCCCAATAAATAAGGTTTGAATTGTTACAAGTAAGTATTCTTGGAATATACTACTTGTGAACAACTTTGTTATAAACTAGTGATATGTTTTTAACAAGTTTACAATAACTTAACTACTGCTGATAAATTCTTTGTATGGTTACACAAATGATATTCCTTTGGGGCCCCTTTGGGGGCTCAAGATGCAATTCGCAACAGAAGCGACTATTGTATTATAAAAGAGCATAAGAAAAGGCATCAAATGATATTTTCACTATCATCCTAGCTAAATTATTGTGCCACCTGAAATTTTACCAAAAATTGTACAACAATGAAAGAAGTAAAGATAAAGGTATTTCTTAGGCTCTTGATTCAACCTGAAGGTTTCAGTTGCCTAACTTAAGTACTTCCCAAGTTAGCAAAAAGCCCCCAACCTGGAATTTTACCATTATATTTTGTCCATCATTTCTATTGAAAGCACATAGACAGAGTGGTTTTCACAAGTAAAAAATGCAAAAACCAATTTTATCATAGAAGACATGACACATCAGAAGATGGTAAACAATTAAGAAATAGGCTATTATTTAGGACTATTACTAAGATTATTAGGGGGAAGGGGGTTTGGTACATCGTCAATGATATGAATATGGTATTTTAAAAGAACATAAAAAAAATCTAGTGGTACTGCTTCCATTTTATTAAGATGTTTCCTTCTGTAGAGCTGCTGATCTAAAATATTACCAAATTGATATGCAACCATGCCTAGTGTTAAGCCCAAATATTTGACTAGATCTGTAACTTAATAGTAAAGTAATGAATGAGTAATAGTTATACTTAATAGTTAACAGTATGTTTCTTTTTCACCAGAACCAAGATAAGCTTAATGTAATGGGAATACAAGTCCTATCCAATAAGTTACATAATATGATAATCTTTGGGCAAAATTTATGAGCTGAAGAGTATAATGACAAAGTAATTGTGCTATTCAATTTCTCATTCCACTTTCTCCAAAAATAATAGGTATAGTTGTGACAGTTACAGACCCTCCCCTTAATTGGTCTGGATAAAGCCCTAGAGTATATGCAAAATCTAATTGATTTTTGCACGTTTGTACTGTTTTTTACTTATTTCTTCTCATCAATAGTATGCTCACAGTGCTTAATAAAGCCTATAAAGTGAGTAAAATTGTTAGGCTAGCCTAGGTTTTTGGGTAATCTCTAATTAAGTCAGAGGGCTATCTTTGACTGACCATTAAGCTGTGAATTTCAAAGGAAAAACACTTGACATTGCTGCCTCCAGGTCAGGTACAAGAGTCTATTTATGGATTGTAAGTTAAGAATTTTGTGGAAATAGTGATCTTAGTGTTTTTGAAATTTAGGGTATTATATAGTAGACTTCTTAGAAGTCTGTTGTTGACAAATGAAAGAAATTTGATGCATAATAATAACAGTGTTGAATCCAGAAGAAAAGAGTAATCAAAAGAAAAGAACATTTTTCTGGGACAAGAAACAACTGATTAGTGTTAATTTTAGTTTTTGAAAAGAATAAATTTGTTATTAAAGTGCCAGCCAGAAATTGGTGCTCTTACCCTGTATACACTAGACTAGGGCCTGGTTTTATCTGGCTCCATTAAAAAGCTAGTATGCAATTTTGACAGCAGTAATTATTATTTTAGGAAAAAAGCACTGGATAGTACAGTTGTTATTTCCTATCTGATTTCTGTCTTACTTCACAAATTTACAAAAGTAAGCTTAAATTAGTAGGCCTAAATTGTGTTGTAAGGCAGAAATCAGTCAGGGAAAAAAAGAAATGACTATATTCAGTTTTATCTCCAAATACAAAATCACTGTCATTGGAATTACATACCAGCCTTTCCACTCCAATCTTTTGTGCTTATTTCTCACCAACAGTTGCTTCATAATGCCAGGCAAAACCAATAAAAAAAACAATCTAGTAAACTTCTGGTTATAGCCTCGGGCTGTATCCAGAACCATCAGGGGGCAATAATGAGGTCATTTGTGATAACAGTTTCTACATTTGGAAGGGTATTCAATACAAAATGCAATAAGATATCAAATTTTTTTAAGCCCTGTGGTATACCTTTGTTCTTGCATCAGGGTCACAGCAGGATCCAAATTGATGGATAATAAGGCCTCTTAGCCTTTCTGCCAGATATTCAACCAGGTAAATGTATAGTTCTCTTTGATTCACAAAATTAGGTCCCTAAGGAAAAAAAGTAGCCATAGGAGGATACTACTATCCTTAACTATGTGTAATCTTATGAGACTATCATGATAGTATAATGTGTTAATGAAATTTGATATTGCCAACTTAGAGAACAAGTTTACCCTCTAAGGGACCTTTCATGATTATCCAACCCCTAATTTTTTTTTTCAAGGAAAATCACAATAATTACAAAATTATATATGTATGTCCTATTATCATAAATATTTCAAAACTCAGAATATGCATGGTTAGAAAGCATTGAAGCATCATCATTAAGTATTTGTTTTCCTGGTTTGACATCATAAATGAATTTCTAGAAGAATTCTCTAGACACCTAGTTGAATATTGTAAAATTTTTGTTAAAATAATATGATATCTGCCCAACTCAATATTAAACCTTAATTAACAAAAACACGTATTTACCTTCCTAGGTGAGCATTAAAACCAGACAGGTTAGAGATAAGCATTTACTTTCAGTTGAATTTTTTTTTGTTTATTTAATTTCTGATTGTTTTTAAATAATACCAGGAGAATTTATCCCATAGAAATATCTCCCATGGCAAATTTCTTCTCTGAAAAATCCCTCCTCCTATGGAATGATACTCTGGACAACTCCAACCAGGTAAAAATTTCCCAAAAGATAATTCATCTTAACATCTCCACATGTAAAATTGAGTCAGCAAAGAGAAAGTAAGCCTAATAAAAAGAAATTAGTATTTTTTTAAATAACAAAACAAGTTTTTTAAATGAGAGTAAGGAGCACCATTAAAAATTAAAACAAACAGAAATTATTCTATATATGAAAGGGACTGTCCCCTCCTCAACACCTTGCTCTTTATGCTGAAGTTTTTATTGTTTTAAAAAGTAGAGTTGTGACTTTAATTACCATAAAGAGTAAGGTGTTGAGAAGAGGATAGCCTTATTCATATATGGAATCATTACTGTTCATCTTAAGTTTTAATGTCACTCCTTAATTTCAGTTAATTTTTTGTTAAATTTAATTTCTGAACATTTTCAACTAATGCAGGTTCGAATGTGCCTCACCATACATGAAAAATTAAAATTAAATTTGCATATTAATTTTGGCAGATTTATTCTGTATATTTGACTTGACTTGCTTTATTTACTACTAATTACAAAATAAACTATATACAAGCAACCGCCCGGGGAAGGCTCAAAAAGCCTGATGAAAGACGGCTGCAATCCTCTAATTTTAAACCTTTTACAAATTTCATTTAGAAAAAAAAAAGACCTGAACACTCTCAATTAAACAATAATACCAAAAACTATGAAAAAAAACAAAAAAAACTAAGACATTAATAATGACAATAATAATAAATTACCTCCCCTCCCCCAATAAATGTTTTTTTATTTTTACTTTAAACAACCCAATGTGTTCAGCTTCCCGAACGCCAACTGGGATATCATTCCAAATAGCCGGAGCCAAATACCGAATTCCGAAACCTGCACGTTTGGTGTCTCAATACTGAACCGTAAAATTTTCCGCCTCTCTAGTCGCATACCTGTGGAGTGAACTATTTACGCGAAAAAAATTTGTAAAAACTGGAGGACATACATCATTCCAACATCTATAGGCAAAAATAGCAGCTTGGTAATCGCAAATCTGACCAATGTTAAGCACTCTTAATTTTTTAAAACATGATGCGGTATCATTCACATTTTCTATATAATTCCCAAGAAGACGTACTGTTTTATTTTGTAAAATCTGCACTCTTTTGAAATTTGCATAAAAATTGCTAGACCAAATGACACAACCATAAGAAATATAAGGCGCAACAATGCTATGATACAATAATAAAAGAACCAATAATGGTAAAAAATGCTTCAAACAATGCAAAATTCCGAGACCTGTAGCAACTTTAGCTGCAACAAGATCACTATGGTGCTTCCAAGACTTGACTTTGACTTTATTTTCAACTAATAATATATCATACTTAACTGGCACTTACAACACTTTTTTTGAATAACATTATCAACAAATGTAGAAATGGTAAGAACGTATGACGTTTTATTAAGCCACTCTTGTGACTTGAGCAGCATCACACAATCTTTTATCATAAACCAAAACTCACTCACTCTGTCTACTCTTTTCATTCCATTCAATACAAATTAACTCAATTTAACTTTTTTTTAACTTTTTGTTTTACAACTTAATTACAATTTAACAATTTTTTTAAATAAATAAATAAAAAAAAAAAAAAATTATTCCCACCCAACAAAAACTTTTTTAATCTAATTATGAACTGAAACTGGTTTTCTGACTCCCTAATGCTCTCCGGGAAACCATTCCACAAATTGACAGCATAATTTATAATTAAAAAAGTAGATCGACTCTTACTCCTTACTTCTGAGTCTAAACTTCTATAACCTCTAGTCATATGCTGATGATAGCCTGAATCAAACTTCAAAAAATCTCTAAAATATTCTGGAGATAATCTATTAAGCACCTGGTAAGTAAACACTCCCGCCTGATGGTCCCTGATCTTATGAATATTTAAAATTCTAAAACTAATAAAAGATTCACGCGTATGCTCATACTGAACAAACTCACCCAGTACTCGAAGTGCCTTATTCTGAAGAATCTGCAGTCTTTTAATATTTGAAGTAAAATTAGATGCATAAATACAGCAACCATAAACAATAAAAGGATGAAAAACAGTATGATATATATTTCTTAAAACACTTAAGGGTAACATGTGTTTCAAACACTGCATCACTCCAAGACCTCGTGCAAGTTTAGAAGAAAGCATATTTATGTGTTTCTTCCAACTAAAATTATTATCAACATAAAATCCTAAATATTTATTTTCAAAAACTTGTGAAAGCGACAAATTTTCAAATACTACGGAAGCACTATTTACAATTTTTCCTACCTTAATAAAAATCATATAATTTGTCTTAGAAGTGTTAACAGCAAGGTAACTCAAGGAGGTAAACACCAAAAAGTTTTCCAGCATTCGGTTTGCTTTATCCACTAGTTCTTCCAGTGACTGTGCAGAAATCGTCAAAGCAGTATCATCTGCAAATTCTGTAACAGTTGCTTCAGGCATGTAGAACCTCAGAGTATCTATGTATACGAGAAAGAGTAATGGACCAAGGACTGAGCCCTGAGGAACTCCACATTTTACAGGATAGACTCCGCTAACGATGTCATTTATCATTACTTTAGTTGACCTTCCATACAAGTATGATTTAAACCAATCCAAGCAAACATCTTTTATCCCCAGACTAGATAGGCGACACAGCAGCAACTCAAAATCCGCAGTGTCAAAGGCTTTTTTGAAGTCAACAAAGATTGTTAAAGGAATAAGACCTTTTATTAGAGCTCCATTGATTACATCCAGAAGATGATGAACAGCATGGCTAGTAGAATGTTTACTGCGGAATCCAAATTGGCTGTCACACAATATTCCTAGTTTATCCAAATATTCATAAAGTCTCCTGTGAACTATCTTTTCATAGATTTTAGAAAAAATAGGTAATAACGAAATCGGTCGCCAATTCGATAGTTCTTGTTTCTTCCCCCCTTTATACAATGGTATTACCTTTGCTAGTTTAAGACCAGTAGGGAATTCACCAGTTTGGAGTGATAGATTTATTAAGTCAGTTAGACAAGGTAATATATATACTAGGATAGCATTTACAGCTCTAAGATTAAGTCCATCTATTCCGGCCGAGTTGGACTTCAGTCCTTTCACTGTGCTCTCGATGTCCTTTGTTGTGCACTTCTCGAACGAAAAAATGCGCCCTTCGCCTCGATTATCAATAAAGGGCTTCACCAGATGTCTTCTAGACTTTTTAGCTACGTCTTCCTTAATACTCGCGCCTATGTTCGTGAAATATTTTCCGAATTCATCAGCCATTTCCTGTTCATCAGTGATTTCACTTCCATTCACCATCAGACTCTTTACTCCATCATTATCATTAGTCTTCCCTTTTAAAACCTCATTTATTAGTCGCCAGGTTCCTTTTGCATCACCACTTTTACCATCAAAGGCAGAAGCATAATATGCTTTTTTCTCACTGTGACGCTTATGGTTAACTTAGTTTCTGACTCGCTTAAATTCTTCAAATAAACTCGCATTTTCCGGGCTCTGTAAATGTTTTTCAAAAAGCTGGTTTCGCATTTCCATCATTTCAAGGAATTCTGTGGTCACCCATGGCTTTCTTGGCTCATTTTTCTTTTTCCTCATTTTCCTCAGAGGACAAGACACCTCATATACCGGTAAGAGAATATTCATAAACCTGTCAAATGCTGTAGTTGCATTCTGCTCTTTGCTAACTTCATCCCATGCTATAGTACTAACTTGCTCTTTCAGCTTTCTCAAGTTATTATTTCTCATATCTCTATAAACTCTCTTACTTAGGTTTTTAGTCGAAGTTTTGATACTATTTATCATACAAACAATCAGGAGGTGGTCAGAAGCAGGTTGAAGGAGAACATCACAGAATGCTTGCCTCAATAGATTTGAAGAAAGAAATATGTTATCAATTAATGTTGCCGACTGAGCAGTGATACGGGAAGGAATCAGATTCACTGGGTACAAATCATGAGATAATGCAAGATTTAAAAATTCTAAATTAACACTATTTAAATTCAATAAATAAAAATTAAAATCACCCAGAATAACACACTCTGATCGATTAGACTGGGCCCTGCTTAAAAACATATCAAACTCCTGAAAAAATTCCTCCGGATGAGCACCAGGGGGTCTATAAACCAGGCAAACAATTAACTTTTTACCATTATTTATTTCAATCTCAATAGAAAAAATTTCAATCTTACCATCATTCCATAAATAAAGGTCCTCCCTTTCCTCAAAATTCAATCCCTCTCTCACCAAAAATGCTAGTCCCCTGCGCCCCATTGAATGCCGCGACTTTGATATCAGTTGGTAACCTGGAAAAGTGTAGGAAGAGAGAAGACTATTCAAACTCAAGAATGATTCACAAATTCCCAAAGCATCAATCACACTATCAATAATACTTAAAAACTGAACAATTTCTTCAAAAGCCGACGTTATGTGGCAACTCCATTGAGCAACACACAAACTATACAACTCTTTTTTAATTTGACCAAACTCTTCAAAACGAACGTAGCGGCTGGGACGGAGTGGCTTTGGGCATTAATCAACTCTATCTTGAACATGGAGACTTAACTTATGTTATAAAACATCATCAACTGAAAGCGAATTTTTTTCAAGCAACTCTAACTGAGGTATTGGGAGTAAACTAACCATAATAAGAAAGTAAAATAAAAAACCACGATCTTGTTTTCTTCATTAGGGATAAAATCCATACATAAACTGGAAAGAAAGTAAATAGGAATAATTGAATAATAATAAGAATAGATAAACACATAGAAAGACTCAAAATTTAAATACAAAAAAAACAAAAAAAAACAGGACACTCAATCACGATCGAATATGTCATTCAGAGACCAAAGTCTACGAGCAGAAGTTGCATTCTTCGGAGGGACGTAGATCCGACCTTGGTTTGACCACACGAACTTATTGCCGTATTTTTCCCTTGCAGCATTCAACAATTCTCCTTTTTTCTTTGTTAGGTTCTCAGCCACAAAAATCTTCGTGTTCACCCGGTTTTTTTTGCAAGCAAAAACTTTCACAGCTGTGTGGCGGTCTTTAAACTTCACTAAAACTGGAGCAATTTTATCAGAGCGGCTATCATCAGAGTTCAACCGAAACCTATGCACAGACATAACATCAATATCAGCAAGACCTGACAACGCCATCTTATTGCATATAATAATCATTGTTGCATCTTTTACTTCAACACCGTGGGGTTGCTTGACACCATTGAATAGTAGTGTGTCCAGTCTCAAATCTTGGTCAGCATCATCGAGCTTGGTTTCAACTCTAGCAACTCGATTTTCAAGTAATTCCAGTTGATTTTGACATATTTTCAGGTCTTTTTCAATCCTGTCAAATCTCGGAGTATATTCCAGTATTATCGCATCGTGAACTACACCAATTATCTTTTCAATTTCAGCAGTGGATGGTGTGGTCGAGGGATGAATTTTCAGTGCTTCGTTAACTTTTTGCGCTATAGCCTGTTTCATATTTTCTTTTGTTACTGCTACATCTTTAAGAGTTCGCTCAATAAGTCCCGAAGTATCTGAACTTGTAACCAAATTTTTATAAACAAGCGGGCTGAGAGCGAGTTTCTCAAAAGTGCCTTTAACTCCCTTTCCAACTTTTTTCATAACTTCAGTTTTGTTTGATTCGAAACTTTTTTAATTTTGTTCCAAAACCATTTCAATTTCATGCGATCCGTAGCAAAATACTTGGTACTTAAATTGACCAGATTTATCTGTAACAGAACGTAGAATTCTGACTCGTCATAAAGGACCTCTCGCAAAGCTTACCAGAGTAAAGTTATCATCCCGGAACAAAGGCATCACGGCTTCAAAAAAAAGGCAGGAAAAAAAGGAAAAAGGGCAGGAAATGGACTTATCTTTACGTGGGGAGGCCCACGGCTGCAGTGGCTATCAACTCTATGGAAAGCTGGCCCAGTGATCCATGGAGCCTGCTAAGCTTTACCACCGTTTTCTGACATCCCAGTTCACGAAAAGTAAATACCTGAAAAAGACAAATTACAATCAAGCTGGAAGCCCAAATAATGCACCTCATGCACCTGTGACAAAGGCTTACCATTAAAAAATATCTCTCCATCAACACTCGGAGGCTTACCAACTCTCCTAAAAATCATAAAATTAGTTTTTTTAACATTCACTGACAAAAGGCTGAAACTTGTAAATACATAAAATGACTTAAATCAGTATCATCCGCTAAAGTCGTGATAAAACACTCCGGTAAGTAAAAACGCATTGAATCAACATACACAAGGTACAGAAGTGGTCCCAAGACAGATGCCTGAGGTACACCACACTTAACTTGATAGGGAGAATAAAATACATCATTTAAAACAACTTGAATAGATCTTCCCCTTAAAAACTATCAAATCATTTCAGATAATTACCATGAACTCTAAGGGACTGTAGATGTTTGAGTAAAATTTTAAAATACACTGTATCAAACGCTTTTCTAAAATCAATAAAAACAGTCAAAGGAATTTCACCACGTTCAAAGCATTTATTCACAGTATCACAGAGGGAATGTACGGCGTCCTACGTCGAGTGACCTTTCCTAAAGCCGAACTGGGCTTCACTTAACATCCCTGTTTTCGTAAGGTAATCATATAGCCTTTTATGCACAATTTTTTCAAATATTTTTGAAAACAGGGGAAGGATTGATATAGGTCTATAATTTTCGATATCTAGTTTAGACACACCTTTATGGAGAGGGATGACTTTTGCCCTTTTAAGCGCATCGGGGAATACCCCAGTTTCCAGGGAAAGATGAATTATGTGGACGAGACATGGTATTAAATAACACATCACTGATTTAAAAGCCTTCAAATTAATTCCATCTGTCCCTGCTGAATTATATTTGATTGTTTTCACAACCTTCAGAATTTCATCTCCAGTACACGGTTGAAATTCAATTTCATTTCTAATTCCTCTTTCATCCAAAAATTCGTCCTCCAAGGAATCATTATTAAAATTCACTAACCCTTCCGCCTGCACATTTTGATCAATACTTGAAAAGAACCCAGCAAATTTATTAGTAATAATCGTTTCATCACTCACTGCTTCTCCTTGAATCAGCAGCGAATTGGGTGGAGCTTCTTTCCTCTTTCCCAATAGGTCATTTATAACCTTCCAAGTTCCTCTTGCATTATCCTTATTTAAACTCAGTTGGTTAGCAAAATATTCTTTTTTAGCTTTTCTTCTCATTGAGTTGACTTTATTGCTTATTTTTTTAAACTCTTCCAATTTCTTGACACACTTACTATTTAAATAATCTGCATACACTTGATTTCTTAAATCTGACGCTTCAAGAATTTCTGTAGTTATCCAAGGCTTCCTGGGTTGATCCTTATGTGGTTTCACAAATTTAACTGGGCAAGTCTTGTCATAAATTGGCTGTATGATCCCCATCATGCAATCAAATGCCCCAGAAGCGTCGTCTTTTATCTCCAAAATCTCGCTAAGATCAGTGCTGCTTAACTCATCACCAAACCTCTGTAAGTTCTCTTTTTTTAACGATCGAATCTTCACTTTTTTTCTTTCATTTCTTTTTATGCGGACACAAGGTACCGTTCCGAGAACTGGAAAATGGTCAGAACAAGGGTACAGAACCACATCAGCATAACTACGGTCCAGATACTTCGAACCAACAAAAATATTGTCAATGAGAGTAGCTGAATGACTCGTAACCCGTGTTGGAATATTAGCTAGGGGAAAAAGATCAGTAGCAACCATCAAATTAAAAAAATCAAGATTCACTCCATTCAGCGATAGCAGATCAAAGTTAAAATCACCCATACAAATAAAATCTAAACCTGTCCGAGACACCGCACGCGTAAGTTGATCAGATCCACGCTCAAAATCTTCCCAGCTTGCGCTCGGTGGCTTATACACAATACTAATAAAAAATTTACTACTACCCAAATTTAAATCTGTACTAAAAGTTTCAAACTTACCCTCTATCCAAACATCAATATTATTTCTTACTTGGCATGTCAATGACTTTGAAATCAAACACTCAAGTCCCCCTCTGTGAAGTGACATCCAGTTTTTAGCCTCCAAATTATAATCTGGAAAAGAATACAGCGAGAAAGAGTGTTCCTGACTAAAACAAACTTTCAGATATACCAATAAAACTAATTTTTCCTTGAGAATCAGAAAGAAATTGCAACACATCTTCATAACTAGTAGTGAGGTGACAATTCCAGGCACATAAACGCAACGAATCGGCTTCCCCGGGGTATAACTTCAATCTTTGGACATAAGCACTATTTTTTAACGGTTGAAATCTAACTTGGTTCATACACGGTTAAACATCTCTTGTTATTGGTGCCGATAAAACCTCTTCTAGACGAAAAGGTCGGCTCATTAAATCATCAAGTGAAGAACCAACGAAAGTAAATAAATAAACGTATAACATATCTCTCTAAATGAAAAAAAAAAGAAAAAAAAGTAAGAAATAAAAAATAGGAGACCAAGACATTTTTTTGCAAATAATAATAGAAAGACTAAAACCAAAAACGAAACAAAGCGGATCCCTCAAAAGAAAACGAAAAGAAAGAAGAAAAGAACCGGTAGACAAAAACTGTTTATGCTAATAATCATAAGAATGAAAAAATCACGAAAAAGAAAGAAAAAAGGCAACAAAGCTGTACAGAGAAGAAAAAATGACAGAAAACAACACAAATACGAATTCAAACGCATTCAGCGAGGGATCTTATTTTCCGGGCAGACGGTTCACCAGGTAGCTTCACTAGTATGTTGCCCCGGTCGGTCCATACATTTTTAACACCAAAGCGATCCCTTGCGGCATTTAGCAGGTCGCGATGTCGCTTTGTAAGGGATTCCGACACAAATATTCCAGACCCAGCTAGTTAAGACTTCTGTAAGAACACTTTTCGAGCAACTTCTTTACTAACAAATCGCACTAAAACTGGGGCAACTTTGTCACTGGTGGTATGAGGCCCATTCATTCTAAACCGGAAAACACTTGATAATTCACCAGAAGATATACCAGTAACACCCATCTGTGTCGAAAGGACACTGAGCATAGTCGTTTTAAGGTCAACTCCTGGCTTTTGCTTAAGACCGTTGAAAAAAAGACTGTCCAACAAATTTTCTTGATAAATATCGTCTAGCTTGACTTCGATTTTTTAAATTAGATTCTCCAGATTACGGGTTTGCATTCTATACATTTTCAACTCACGCTCAATACGGTCTAATATGGGGTTGAACTCTAGTGACACATACTTATATAACTCGCTAATTATAGTCTCAGCTGTATCTTTAAGACCAGATTTCGCATTCGAGCCACACTTGGTAGAAACCTGACGAGTTATCTCTGTAACTATAGATTCTGTAGTTTCCTCTAGCTCCTGTTCTGTAGCGAAAATTCGTGCAAATAAAGCAGACTGTGAACCGGGCAGCGCCGCAGCTTGATCTTGTACTTTTAGTGCCACAAACGCTTTTGAAATAGACCTGTAAATGTTGGGAAAACGCTCAAGTTTCTCAAATGCGTGTTTCACATTCCTCGCAGTTTTAGTAGAAGCCTCTTGAATATTATCCTTGTACGATACAAGATTATTCTCAGAAGCAATTTGCTCGTTATGATCCACGTAACAAAAGATAAATAGTTAGTTCGCTTTCCATCATTTTTCGTAATCTTCAGAATTCATACAGGCCACAATGGATAGCCTGCAAATTTCGCCAGTGCAAGATCGAATTGCTTGAAAGACGTCATGATTAGTGTGAGAAGGAACAACCAAAATGAAAAATGAAAAAACCAAACTGAGAATTATCTTATAGTGGACAGGCCCACGGATGGCGTTGATAATCACTGCTCTTGCAGGGTGGCCCAGTGGAACGTGGAGGCCTGCGACGTTTTTTTCCACCGTTTTCTTACTTCCAAAGCAGCATAACATCCAATTATTAACAAAATAAATAAGCCATCCCAAGTCCTTTTTCTTTTCACAAAACGGAAATACAGCGAAACAAAATAATTCACTTACTGGGAAATCGGCCACTGAACCTTATTCTAAATTTAATCCGGCTTAAAAACAAAAGGGATGTTTACAGGTCAGATGCCAAACAAGAACTCAATGAAGGGCTATATGAAGGGCTAACCCCTCCTCAATACCTTGCTCTTTACGCTAAAGCACTTTTAAAAAAGCTTTCTATTCTAACTAAATGGCCCCTGTGTTCCAGTAGTTTAATTCCTCAGGGGACTATTCTAGGCCCTCTCCTTTTTTCTCTTATGATTAAGAGCCTATCAACACTTTATGACAATAGGTGGAAATTAGTCGATGACTTGACAATTTTAGAGATATGTCATGAAAACATTTTAAGCAGCCCAATGGGCATACTCCAAGATTTTGCCTGTGAGGCCTTTTCTCTTGACATGGCACCTAATCCTTCCAAATCCGCAATAGTCTTAGTAAATCTCCTTGAGTCCCCTCCCACTTTTCTTGCTCCTATTCCTCCTGAAACCTCTGTCACATCTCTTAAACTCCTTGGTGTTACAATTTCTTCCAATTTGAAATGGGATGCCTATATAAATAATATCCTACAACAAGCAATCTCCTCGCTTTCCCTCCTTAAACTTTTAAATAAATTCAGTTGCCCCCAATCACATTTACTACAAGTATACATTTCTTTTGTGCGTCCCATATTAGAGTATGCTTGTCCTGTTTTGCACCCTTGCCTCTCAAATGAAGCAACACAAAAGATTGAACATGTCCAAAAGAGAGCTTTAATAATTATTGTTAAAGACGGCCATATACCAATATCTGCATTTGTTAAATATTTCAAAACTAGAGACCCTTGAGAGAAGAAGAAATAATTTGTGCCTCCGTTTTGGTAAGTTGGAACTTTTGAATCCCCGTACTGCGAACCTTTTCCCTGAATACCATGTACCTGATAGAAATCGTCCTCCACGAACTGTGTCCCAGCCTATCCCCACCTTATCTCCCATTCTTTGTACTACCTTGCGGTGTAAGAAATCTTTTATCCCTTTTTTACTGATATAATAAATAGTTGTTAATTTGTAAATAAATTTTATATTTTCTCTTATATAATAAAAGAAACAGCTCGTTTTTCTTTTTGCTCTTTTTTTTTGTTCCCTATCCCCTTTTTATGTTGTTTTTTAAACATTTGTTAATGTGTATATTATTTATTTTTTCATTTTTTATCTTTTTAACTAGTTGCCATTTTGCAGTTTTTAATATAAGTAACTAAGGAATCATATAGCATTCCGATATTTAATTATTTATTTATTTTTATTTTTTTGCATTGGTTGCCAGTTTTTTAGTTGTTGTGCTTTTGTTATGATTTTCTTGCTTGTTTGTTTTTTTATGGACTTCGAAATTCGAATTCGGCCCTTCAGGACTTGTGATAGTAATTTCTCGAAATAAATATCTCTCTAGTCACTCTTAAAAAAATGGGACACGCTGTCAAACTTTAGCATAAAGAGCAGGGTATTGAGGAGGGTGCAACCCTTCATTTATAGAATAATTTCTGTTTGTTTTTCAAATAATGCTGGTATACCTGGCTCACCCTCTTTGAAATATACCCCTCCCCCTCACTGAACTATCATCCATGGAAATTTTATCCAACATAAAATGCCCCCCCCCCCCCTGTTAAATTCCCTTCACACAGTTCCATCCTTGCTGAGAATTCCCCCTCCCTGTAAAATTGACTGCAGACAATTCAGCCTGAAAATTTTTCCTTAGCATTCTTTCATTTGAATAAAACTTTAATCTCTTATTAGTTTCTCAATCCCTCCAGAGAGGATGGAAGACAATTAAAAAGAATTTTGTATAGTAATTATTTCAGATCCCCAGTGTAACATTTCCCCTGGAACGCCCCCCCCCAGGAAGATTCTCCCTATGAAAATCCTCCCTAAGTACAACCCCCCTCCTTCCAAAAAATGTCTGTATACTTCTCAATAACAAATACTATACATAAACAATGTGCGAATTTCCTAACTTTTGTGAACTAACTAGGCCAAGTACTTCTTCAATTGCCTTTCTCATCTTTCAAAATCTTTGACCTCAACCTAATTTAACAGAACACTCCTATTTGCATAATATGTTGAAATATTCACTCAGCATGTCAGCCAAGACACGTTGAAACGCTGACTGTTTATCATCTGGAGGCCGGTATTTTTACCTGCCTTTTGAAACTAAATATGCAACAGTTCAGGAGTTTCTAATATAAAACTGATGGTAATAACTTTTAGTAGAAACAAATAAACTGATGAAAGTGTATTTTTTAATTTAACTAGGGGAAAAAACTAAAAAGTCAAGTTCCCTTTCAAAACCCTCTACAAGTCTATGTTAAAATTATTAAACTTGTATGTAGCTTTTTTTTAGACAATTTGAAATAGAATCTGCACAAAAAAGCTTAAATTAGAAAGCCCAGTAAAAAAAAAAAACACAGATTATGTTGCTAGATCAGGGGAACAGATAGAAACCAAAATCAATACCTTTATGCGTCTGTTGTCACCAGACAAGCTAAAAATATTTAATATGGAACAGATAGCTGGAAGTTTTCCGTATTGTTCCCCCTTAAATCTTTCCATACGATATCCTCCCATCCCAACTGAGGATGGCTTGCTTTCTGTTTCGTCCTTGATGGTCGACTGAAAAGGACAATTCTTGGACAATTTATTTTTTCAAACATACAACTTAAACACCAGTGCCTACATGTTGAGATCTAATAGCGTAACATAGATTAAGTTCGACACAAAGTCCCGCCCTATGGATTCGCTCACACTGAAGTTTTCACACGCAAACATCCAATGCTTTATCTCATTATAGCCATAGAAAGCAGGACTGAACCGTACTTTTTGTACAGCCTATGGTTTGAAATATCAGTCAGTCAATTGCAAGTCACTCATGAAAATCTTACGTTCTCATTAATTTATTTAAGCAAATTCACTTCAAGAGTCCCATCTTTATAGCATATTTGATTCTTTGGTAAGCAAATTGTTTCACTCTTGTCCTATGAAATGTTGTAGTAGAATGGGAGAAGTATAGCAATATCATCTATATAGAGAGCCGTTCCTTATAAGCTCAACTAAAAAAAGAAGTTAGTTTAGCATTCATGGTTGCAGATTTTGATGAACTTTGGTAGATTTGTTCATTTCATGGATATGATCAGCTAAGCATATTTTCTCTTGTCAATCTTTCTGGGTTTTAGTTTTTTCAGCCATTGAAATTGAAAATCTTCACTCTTTTGCATCATCAAGACAAATACTAAAGTTGCATTTCTTCAAAAAATAATACGTGCCTTGTTTATTTACAAATTAACTCGTAAATTGCAAATGAAGATATTTTACTGAGTCAACCATCTGGAAGACCGTTTTTGATGGTACACATGCATTTTTACTTTGATAATTCTAGAAGGCTAAAATAGATTAGGCTTGTTAATAAATGCAATTTTTCCCGAAAAAAGTTCTAATTTTATGTATTATGGAACTATCATAAAATAGATGATTAAAAAAAATGTTTATTTTTGTGTTCAAATTCTTTGCTACAATACTATTCTAGACTAGAATAATGTGGCTGGAACCTCTAATTGTCCAGGGTATTTTTCTCCTTACATTTATTTGCAATTTATACAGCGTTTATTTTAGCTCATTTAATCAGATTTCAATATTAGTGCATTCATAATTTT
The DNA here is from genome assembly GCF_049724085.1 of Artemia sp. Qi Xiang Cuo. Taxonomy (NCBI): domain Eukaryota; kingdom Metazoa; phylum Arthropoda; class Branchiopoda; order Anostraca; family Artemiidae; genus Artemia; species Artemia sp. Qi Xiang Cuo. The sequence goes on from NC_142807.1 coordinate 39,125,711, forward strand.
GATCCTTGTTATAAACACGGCCAGCCTTATAGCTTTAATGCTTCTTGTGTCTCTCCGTTTTTGCGAGATTTTGGGGATAGTGGAAGCACTGAACAGAACAGAACTGATTAGTGAAAAGTAATGAAAGAGAGAGGTGATACTATACTCTCAGCTGTCATTCTTGGGAGACATCAGATAATTTATAAGTGGCCATGGTGTTCCTGTGTCATTTTAAAATCACTCTTCTGTGAATAGGCAGCGTGGCGGTGGAGTGCATCTGGTACTTTGGCCGTAAACCACAGCAGTCAAATTTTGGCTAAGAAAAAATCACTCAATGATAATTTATTTCGCCCTTTGGTATTGTGCGCCTCTAGGCCCAGGCTTAGTGGGACTATTAGTAAATCCTAGCCTTGTTATGAAAGCCCAAGCAAGGTGAATAGTGATTTTCAGAGCTCGCTCATTAGGTGGGTCATGGTGGAGGAGAGCTCCTCTAAAGTAGAGTTTGGTCCATTCTGATGATCAAACTCTGAAGACAGTGCCAAGAGAGAAAAAAAAAACGATGGAATTATGTTCCAACATTTTTTGGCATGAGAGGTCAAGGTATCATTTAACCCTCCCTCTTGCTTGAATTTAAACGTTTTTCTTTGGAGTCAAAAGCATAAAAATATGTTGAAAACGTATGAACTATAGGAATAATCAATCACAATAATCTCAAGATTTTTAGGGGAGGGCATGGGCTTCCCCCCCCCCTCCTCTCCACCCCTCTCACCTATTTGGCAAACCGTCGTAATATGTTTTCGTTTATTATATCTATAGCAGTATTTTGTGTATGGTAAAAAGTACACATAACTCAGACTTATATTGATTGAAAATACATAATGTTTGTTCTAGGATAAAGACTCCTAAGCATAAATATCCTACATTATACGTAATCTACATCCTATGCAATCCTACTTGGAACAAGGCTAGAAACCTCAGTATAATTTCTTGTCTGAGTGTGGTTATGATGAAGATTGATCCTCTAACAAAATATACATGCAAAGAAATCTGGAAGGCAATGATTATAATACTCACGCATATAATTTTCATTGGAATGAAAAGAAGATTATTCGTAAGTAAAGAAGATATGTATTATAACCCCAAAAAAAACAGAATTTATTTTTCCGTAATATTGATTTATCCTGATAATAAGTAGTCAGAATTGCGTGAATGGCCTTTCAGCCAGAACTAAAAAATTTGTCCAAAAAATTACATTGTTTCTTATCTCCATTAAAGGACTAAGCCTACCAGATCTTGTCAAAATCTGAGACCCTGAGCACAAAGGCCTGGTTGATTTCATGTGGAATGATCTAGCTGCTATTTTTCTTTTGCTTGTATAATTTGCTAAAACATTTTACCCATAACACAATTTCACTTCTTTTTTTATGAAAATTTTTAGAGTCAAACTTACCTTTCCTTTTGTCTTCTTTTAGTTTCTGGTGAACTGTGTCGTCGAAAACAAAAATTCCTTGGATTAAAAACATATGAAACGTACTCATGTCCTCGTGACTTTGATGATGAAAAGAAAATTTATTGCTGTGGTGATGATGATGATCCTCCAAGGTGCTGTTCTACACCATATGGTGATGGCAATCTTGTGTTTGAAACGTATGTAGAAACGAAGTAAGTATTCTTTTTGTCCTATGAGTTAGTATTACAGCCTTATCCTGACTTTAAAACAGTTAAAAGAACTTAGTTGAAAAGGTCCGTAGCTTCATGTAGAAAAAAAACTATGTTTTTTCATGGTTAACGAAGTCCAGCATTGTCAGAGGTCTGGAAGATCAACGATATTCAGTTCAGTACTGTCGTTGAAATTACATCTATTAGTCCACATTTTGCTGATAAGCTTAATGTGCTCTCAAATTGAATGCATCGCACACAGAGAGAGGACGTTTCCAATAGTTCCATTCAAGCTTGGCTCCTTTCCTTTAAAGCGAAATTTGAAAAGAACACACTAATATATAGAAACATATGGATATCTTGGCCTGAATAAAACATTGTTGTAAGAACAACATCTCGAGGAGTTCCAACGTATAAGATTTTCTGCACACAGTGAGAAATTCGGCCAAGCCAGAATTTGGGAAAAATAAGGTTTACTGTTTTTAGGCAATCCTGCTACTTCAAATAGACAAACTGAATAGCTTTTGTTTTTTCAATAAAGGTGTATAATCTTTTTATTCTTCTTTTCTGTAAGAAAGAAAACGTATTTAGGATGAAATATACATAACATCATTCTGATTGTAAATACCATAAAACCATTCAAAACTAACCAAAGTTGCTTCAATTTACATACAGTTGCCTCAAATATTTGCTGGTATCAATGCAAGCTTCAAAATATCATCAGCCTAAAAAAAATAGCTAGGGCTTGATGGGTCAATAGAAGAATAGATAGATAGATAATTTTATTCACCCACTCGATACAAAACCACAAATGGCACGAATGGAGTATAAAGAAGAAGAAAAAAAAACAAAAAAAACACTTAACTGCAAAAACAAAAACAAACGTTACGATACACCGCCAATAAATAAAGACATTATTACAAAAACTCACTAAGGACGAATTGCAATTGCCAGACTACTAGGCCCAAGCGACCCCAAAAATTCAGAACGACGTTTCGTCACAGCAGCAATCGGATCTGTGATACCGAACCTTGCAGACATCTTGGAATTTTTAACCCACGGTGGGGTATTTAAAAGAAATTTTGCATATTTGTAAAAAAGTGATCGAAGGTTTCTTTTATCACTAACACTAAATATATGCCAAAACGGTGATAAAGCCAGAAAGTGTGGGATCACCAGTGCATTATATAGCCTAGCTCGAATTTGTCGATTATATTTCGCTTTAGTTGAAGATAGCGCCCCGTAAGCCTTACGTGCCTTTTCTGCGAAATTACTCATTTGGCGAGCACGTGTAGATGCCATGTTATGACCTATAGGCATTCCTAAGTACATTATGGAGTCAGACAGTGGAACCTCTTGAGCACCAAATTTGACAGCAAGATCTATACAATCTGCATTTCTCCTATTGAAAGCAACAATCTCGCTTTTACTTGCATTAAAAGATAGGCCTATCTCTCTATAAGCATCATCTAGAATCTGAAAATTTTCATCAATACGAGACAAACATCTACTTAAATTAAAAATATCATCTGCGTAATTAAGTAATGTTACATCCAAACCTCGGAAAATGCAGCTCATTTGCACTAACTTTTGGGCCTCGAGAACACTATTATTATACAACCGGGGTGACGAAATTGCACCCTGCCTAATGCCCTTTCTAACCGGAATAGCTTTTGGTAATACAATCGGCCCGTTAGGAGACGGGACTTTAACTTGGACTCGAAGCTTCTTATACATATCCCGAAAAGGCAAAATAACCGATCGGTCCACACCACGTTTATGAGCAGACACTAATAACTGGGGATGTATCCCAGAATCAAAAGCACGTCTAACATCGTGACTCGCTAGAGTAAGGGATTCATTCAGTTCATCAGCTTCTATTAATATATTAGCAAGAATATAATGGACATGCTCGCGACCAACACCTTTTTTAAATCCGAACTGATTATCGGGGGTAGAACATTGAAAAGCAATATGATCTATAACTAGCAATTCCATAAGCTTACATAAAACCGGCGAAACAGTTATAGGGCGGTAAGATACGCATTCAAACGGATTTTTCCCTTTTTTCAAAATAGGTGTAATTACTCCAGTACCAAAAACGTCGGGAACGAGACCAGAATTAAAGATAATTTGGAATAGAAGCTCTAAATGACTCAGGAGACCAGCAGTACCATGTACAAGATGCAACCCACACAACTTGTCGACACCTTTCGATTGTTTCTTTTTTAATTTTGAAATTGCACGAATCAGATTAGGAACAGTTACTATGTAGCCAACACCAGAACTAGGCAATTCCATGAACTTATCAAGTTCGACTTCATATTTATCTTCAAGATCTTGTTCGGGTGGAGAGAACTCAGAAGTAAAGTGGGACACCCAATCTTGCTCAGAGATCACAGGTTCGACACTATTCTGATCACCCTTACGTTCAAGAAATCTCCACACAGCATTTGGATCATTACTTATCAATTGACTATGTTGATCGATCACTTCACATTTATGCTTAGACAAAATCTTAGCAAATCTGCGTTTGCTGAACAGCCGAACTTCATTTACAACACCTGATTTCGGACGACCACACTCGTTCCAGAGCCTAAGCCAAAATTTTGCACGACCACATGCTTCACTTAGAGCAGGGTTTTCGGACCACTTTGGAATTTCCGTTCCCACTCGGACTTTACGAATGGGGACCGCAGCGGCCTCGGCAGATAACAGTGCGTGAGATATTTCACTACAGTAGATGTTTAGTAGCAGCTGTTTCTCTTCATCTTGAATACATACACTCTGCTGTAGTAATTGGAACGGCACTTTAATCTTTGTGAGAATCTCATCCAATACGTAATGATAAGTAGCCAGGTCAATTTTACTCCAATTAGTTTTGATTTTCCACTTCTTTTCATTAGTTGGGGGGTTAGGAGAGGCAGGAATTACTCGAAAAGTGTTTATAATTGGAAAGTGATCAGACGCGCTTACGCTCAGATCTACGTGCGAATTGCCGGAAGCTGGAGATTGGATGGAACTTAACATGAAGTCGAGAGATGAAGTCGAGCCTGAGTTATGGATATAAGTAAAACACAGATCATTGTTAGCAAGACGAAGACCGTCACAGGAAGATAGGAGGATCTGTGCTCGAGCGTTAGACTCATCAGTCAAGTCACAGTTCACGTCACCAGCGACTATACATACAAGGCCCTGGCTAGAACAGCTGCCCACCGAACTCGATAGCTTACTGCAGGCTTCACTAAATTTTTTTTCTGATTTACTGTCTCTGTAGTCTGTTGGCATGTACACAGAGTGGATAACAGTTTTGTGCACCTTAACAGCAACAAAAAAGTCTGAAGATTTATACAGAATGGGATTTAACCTGCTGCTAACAAGAATGGCGATTCCACCGGACGGCCTTCCCCTGCCCGATGACTTTGCAGGAGTAGCAAATACTTTGACGCCATCGTTTAGCTCAAGCAGACTAACGGCTTGATTCGAGAGGAAGTGTTCCTGCACACAGAGTACATCATTATAACATAACAATCCTTCTAACAGTGGCATTTTATCAACCACTCCACCATTTAAGTTCCATGAAACAACCCGTATAGAATCACCGATCATTGTTTAGAAATTAGCTTCTGAGCTACTGGACATTGGAAGCTGTAGCACGGGTGTCGAGAAGAACCACACAGAGCGCATTTGGGGGCATTTTGGCATGGATTGTCCCGAGAGCTGGAATGATCTCCACCGCACTTTGAACATTTCGGGGGATCTACACAAGATTTTGCTGCATGTCCGTAGGACTGACAGTTGTAGCACTGCATCGGTAAGAATTTAAATTCTGTAATGGGTAGTCGCTCGTAACCAAAAATGGGCGGAGAGTTCATTGCGATAAAGAGATGAGCTTTGCTTTCAAACTGTAATTTGAATGACCGAGTACTACCAATTTGTACGGCCTTAACACAGTTCGGTACAACTGAGCGCAGTTCGTCATCTGAAGTTTCAGTGGGAACGTGGCGGATTATTCCGAAGAAAGCGGGAGTTTTTACTTTAACACTTATAGTTGAGTCACTTTTACCCACTGCCTCAGCCAGGGACTCGGCAGCATTCTTATTGTTCAAGACTACTCTCCATTCAGATTTCCTAGGTTTCAGCTCCACAATGTTCGAACTAGTATCACCACATACTCTGTCCAAATAGGATTTCCGAGCGCTAGGGTTCGAAAGATCTTTCGGGGGATTCTTCAAAACAACCGCATATGACAGTTTCGACATGATCGTGTTGGTTTCTGCCGCAGGTATAGCAGAGACAGAAGGAGAGGGATTAGAATCCACGTAACTATCGAACTTAGCACACAATTCGTTTACTTTCCGGGTTAGGGTAGCCGTCACTTCTCCCGGGATTATCGGAACTTCATCAGGTTCGAAAATCACAAACCGCGGCAACGAGATATTTTTATCTTCACAAACCCGAAATACTTTTAATATGTCCAGGATATCATCGGTGTTCTTCGATCGCGCAGTAACACGTGTGGTAATTCCTGCTAGGGGCCACAATAACTCCTTCGCCATTGCAATTGCTTCCTCTGAGAAAAACTCGACTGCTTTTTTCGCTATATCCTCCGAGCGATTACCAGCTTTTATCGCACGGAAAGCATAATTCAGTAACGCATTCCAAACCAATTTCTCATTACTCCCCATCGCAACAGCCACGTCACAATCCGTAATGCAAAATCAAAGTCCGAGGGGAGGAGCCAGTTCAATAAACTACGACGTAATACAGAGCTATTTAAGCTAATAAGCGAGGGAAGCGTAGTCTCTTGCTACCTGATCCCCGCAGTTTAAGGGAGTCACACTCCCGGCAGGTACAACGGCCCTTGCGACAAGAAACTCCCCTCTTCTGCTCGCTTATTAGTAAAATTTAATAATATGAACGCACTCTAGAATCCGCTATTAAGAATTATTATTAGTATTTCAAACTAAGTCACTGAATTGAGGTATGAGATAGGAAGGTATGAGAAAATATAAAAGTAAAGTTGTGAAAGGCTCCTTCTAACTCGTAAAAAAAAGTAGAAAACCTTGCTGTGGGATATAAGAAAAATTTCCCTGAGGAAAAGATGGATGGTTAGGATATACACGTTGGTGGTTAAAAGTTAATTTGTGAGTGTAATTATGAAACACATACAAAATGAAGGTTTTGCTAAAATGAGGCCCAACCCTGGTTTTGCTTAACTGCTGGCCAGCCCACTTCAGCGCATATTTATAAAGAGTCTAAGATTTATATTGTAAACTCAAGCTCTAGGAACCTGCGGAAAGAGAAGATCATTACATTTCCCTTTTTCGTTGTTGTTGTGAATGTAAATATTAATAAATACTTAATGAGTATTCACTTTGCTGGCTCGTAAAAAGATGATGGCTTAATGTCACTGTGAATGTAGCAATAGGTCTGCGATACTGTATGTGAAATGTGTCTATTTGCTGGTGCCGAAATTAGTGTCAGCTTTTCGGACAAGACCTGGCGTTCACAGGCTGCCTACAACGGAGGCTCTTTAATATGCTCTTTTAAATTCCTTTTTTACTTGTGTGCTGGCCAAGGTGGATGCCAAGAATTTCTTCATGGCTGATTGTTGCTGGTTACAATTTCCTAAAGGTATATATTAAAATGAATCGTAAAAAGTTTCTATCTACAAGAAGCTTAGCTGGCGAGACGTCACTAGCGCTATTGTGTTCCTATATTTTAAGAGTGTGATCTTTACGTGGTGATAAGAAACGTATTTTCGAGGTAATTCTTTTAGCTGTTCAGTAAGACCACTCTGCAAAGCTGCTGGATTTGGAATAATTAAGTGACAACTTTTGAACGTAATACATCAGTCGCTTGCGAAGCTGGAGATATTTTTGGCATAGTTATGCATAGGATTCCAAAGTGTGAATAGTGCTTCTGGTTGCATATGATTTAATGTTCCTAGGAGTTGTTTTTCCTTGTTATTCTTGAAATAAACGACTATAATGATACACCACGTTGAGATAGTATTTGATTTGTTGTGTAATCACTTGAAGAACTTTTTTGTGAAATTTTTTTATTTCAGTTTTTGAAAACAAGATTGCTAATACTTATTAATACTTTTCAGAAATACCATCAGATCTTTTCTATCATCAAAATATTTTTTTTTTTTTTTTTTTGTTGCAATAATCCTTCTAAAACTGCCTCGTCTCTTGGCTTGTTTTCATTTAGGACCAGTTGGACTCCAATCCCAACCAAAAGAAACCAGAGATTTTGTAGTTGCACTGTTGACAATTCGAGGTCAAAGACAGCGTGTACACGCTGTTGACCAAAAGGAGTTGAAGACAGTGTGAACAGGGGCGTCCTGAGGGGGGAGAGGGGCTTGCCGCCCCCTCCTAACTTTTTTGGAATTTGGTAAAATTTTCGCTGAAGGTGAAAATTTCGGCAGAGAGTTTGCAAAATGGACTGAAATTTAGCAAAATTCTTGATTTCGCAGAAAATTCGGCATAAATCAGGTAGTGTAGTGATTCGTTAAAAAACTTCAGGACAAAGGAGTGTGGAAATAGATCATGCTCACTATTTACCAAGAAGGATGCATAGACAGATTGTAGATAACATTTACCAAAGGTGGCTGGAAACAGAATGCCCATATTGTTACCCAACGGAGCTTGCGGACTGCTCACCAAAAGGGGGCTTGAGGGAGGGTCCACGTATTGCAGACCAAAGGGGGTTGGAGACAGATCATGTGCAGTTTTTACAAAGTAGGTTCGGAGACGGAGGTTAGACACTGTCTGCCAAAAGGTGTCAGAGACGAACTGTACGCACTTTTGACCAAAGGGGACCGGAGACGGAGCCTTCACACTATTGTCTAAAGGATGGCAAAGACGGGCCATATGTACGGAATGTCAATGGTATCAGGGACAAATCATACGCACTTCATACCAAAAGAGGTTGGAGATAGTGTCTACACATTAGTGACCAAAAGGGCCATAGGTAGAGCATACCTTCGAAGACGAAAAGGGTTCAGAGGCAGAGTATGCGTACTGCTGATCAAAGGGGCTCAGATGCAGAGTATGTGCAATGTTTACTAAAGGGAGTTCGAAACGAGGATGTGAGTTTTTTAACGAAGCGGATCGGAGCCGGAGCTTAATATTGACCAGGGGGGAGCTCTCTCGCTGCAGACCAAAGAGAGGGTCGTATGAAGAAAGTACGCAGTGTGGATCAAAGGTGCATGAGCCGAAACGCACGTTGAGTATAAGGCTTTGTGACAAGCCGATATTCCTTTAAAACTTGAAAGAGTATAAATCCTCTTAAGCTATTTGAGCCGTTCAGATGTCAATTTGACCAAGTGTAAATTAAAACAAAGATATATTATTGTGAACTAATATATTCTGAACGTTGGTATAATCCAACGGATAGGTAGTATTCATATGCTTATATTAGGCCGTTCGTGTTAAAGACTGGTAAGCAAAGAGCAAACTTTGTCAATAGAAGTCGAGACTCTAAAAACAGAATTTCAATATTTATGCATGGATCAGAAGGGTTCCCATTAATTCAACAAAAATACGATTAGAGAAAAAATTCTAGAATAATGATCAGAGAAGTGTATTTGTTTGTTTCACCAGGGGTCATCGTGATGGACTTGTAGTCGTAGAATATTATGGAGGGGTAATTCAAACATAAATTAAAATTTCTAGTGCTCTTGCTAAGCAATAAAAGTGATTTCACCGCAAGGAAGTACCGACGTCTGCCATTTTGTGCCACAAAACAACTATTTTGGTCTGAATAGGGGTAAGATGCAATCAATCGAACTTTATAAGATAAGTAACAATCGAAAAGCTGATCTTCTAAAAAACAGCGTTTACCAAAGAAATAGAACAATATATACTATAAAAGTTTTTAACTTAAGAATTGTTTAAACAAGATACGTCTTTTATATACATGTATCCAGTAAGATAATATTGTTCAAATAAGATACGTGATACGAACTATTGTGTGCCTTGATTTATACTTTTAGTGAGCGCGTATCTGCAACAAGTCTTTCTTTATTAATAAAAAACTTTCTACAAAATGAGTTTTTCAAAAAAAAAGTAAAGAACTCCATTAAACCAAAAATGAACAAAAATAGAATCAAATAATCTACCAGGCATACAACCACAATGCATTATCATTAAACAAACGAAACCTAAAACGAACAGAAATTGAGATAAATAATAGATTCAAACTCAAAACCAGCAGAAATTAACATGACTAGGGTTCTAAACCCCTGTGCTTTCTAAAAGCCAGAATATAATTTGTACTTCACTGAAAAAATTTAAATGAATTTACTGAAAAAAATGTGCATTGCCAGTTTAATATACATATGCTGATATTTATTCCTTAAAATCTTAATTAATTTTCTTTTTCGTAAAGTTATAACAATGAAAACATTTAAGAGAATTTTTCACTAAAGTACAAACTATATTCTAGCTTTTAGAAAGCATAAAGGTTTAGAAATGGTGGGCATGAGAGGGGTGTTAGCTGCCTTTCAATCACTTTCGGCTATCAAAAAGAGCACAAGTCCCTCCAATTTCTTATCGATTGAGCCCGTTTCGAAGTTTCTACTACAACTCCTTCGATACGAAGTGCCCTGGTCTAAAACGAAACAAAAATACACTGTGCCAACATCGTTCTTTACTCAGGCAGCGCTATTGCTCTGCCTATAATTTCTTGAAAAGCCAGTATCAGCATGCATGATACCAGTATCAGCATGCGGAAACAATTGTGATACCAGTGATTATTATACCTAGAAAAAGCATTGAACAGGAATTGGATGGTATATTTCTTTTTTTTTTTTTTTTTTTTTTTTTTTTTTTTTTTTTTTTTACTGATATTTGCTGTATTAGATAAGTCCACCAAATTTAATTATTAGTTAGTTGATGGTATAGGTCAGAAATCTGACAAAGAAAGAAGAAGAAAAATACACTTTATCCCCTGTGCAATGCTCATTTCCAAAAAAGTTACTGTCATTATTGTTGTACCTTCCCCCCTAGGGCTCTAAAGTCTAGAGCCCTAGACTATATCTTAAAGTTTGATTTTTTTTTTTTGCTCTTTTTCAAATTGGCTTTATTTTGAACTTTGAATCAACTTTTAACTTTGAACCAATTTTTAAATAGGCACAATTTTTAATAGGCAAATGTGAACCCACCAAAACCAGCAAACCTTTTTTTTAGATAGCCTAGGGCTGTATCTGGCCTCATTATGGGGAATCAGCATCCAATAAGGACTCAAATATTATGTTTTTTTTCTTTCGGTCCTACAAGCAAAAATAACCAGGGACTGGCTTCTCTACCCTATAATCTACCGGTTACCCCTACTACACAGGCATAATTACCTTCACAAATTCTGAATTAACTTACTATGTTATTAACCTACAGTGACATAAATAAAACCTTGAGAGCAATTCCTCCTATTTAATCGGGTCCTCTTTTGCTTGCATATGCCAATGCCTGCTTATTAAGAACGTTCTATGTTACATTTGGCTAAACCTATAGCCAAAATTGGAATCAAACAGTTTGTTATAACTGTAAGTAAGGAGCGACTTGGCTCACTAATGACCAAAACCCTAAATAAAAAAAATTTGATAACAACAGACACATCAAATGAACTGGCTTTTCATGCTGATTCATATTGCGCTGCTTATGATTCCTATGATGCCTATGAAAGTATGCAGGCATTTTTTTCTTCCTCGAGAAATATTTTTAATTCGCTGAAATATGATTTTGTTACGATATTTTTTCCTTTTGTAATTTTTCTGATGAAATTTCCGAGTAAATAAAGAAATTACAGTTTTTACTATTACGAATTTAGAAATATATGAATACAATGCTATGAAAAATCCTACGAGCCATATCAGTTCTTGCATAAATGGCAAGTACTTTTGATATGTTGCACCTGACTACTCAATAAAGTTGTTTATCTTTCAGTATTCCCAGAGTACTTGGTGTAATAACCGGGATTGTGGTGTTTGTTCTTGTTGGTTGTGTCCTCTGCTGTTGTTTATGTCCTTGCTGCATACTTTATAGGAGAAGACAAAGGGGAACAACTCATTCAAGTAAGTTTGAATCTCTTTTAAGTATATCTTTAGAGCTGTGATTCCCAATTTGGGGCACAGGCCCCGCCAGTAGGTCATGGTAATTTTGTGGCGGGTCTTGTGCAGGAACCACCCCTGTATGTATGGTCATCCTTCAGCTGACCATACTCAAGAGCCTTAATTTTGCAAAAAAGAAAAAACAACAAAAAGACATGTGAATAACGTGACATTCATAGGCAAAGAGCAAAAAAGATGTCCGATAGAGGAAGTCCCAAAGATACCCTAGGACGCAGCTACCGGGCTAACCTCGCAAACCTCAATGCCTCCATCCAGCCTGAATGGGAAGATGTCTGGGTGGCTACAGCGATGAGAGATGACTGGCGACTTTTCTTGGATGCCCTAAGCACCTCTGGAGGCACAGGGGGATCTAAGTTCTAAGAAAGGATTTTATTGCAATGGCGTCATACATTGTATGAAAGGTGTTGTATGCAGACAAAAATTTAGTATAATTAGTATATTATACTTGTTCTATAATAAAGAAATATAGTATAAAATATGCCTTGAGAACGAATTGAAAAAAATATCAAGTTTCTGGAGATTTAAGTTTCGCTCATTTTAAATACGTGTAAAATTTTGAGTAACAAAATTTAAATATCGTGAGGGGACATAAGCATTTTAGAAATGCCTAGGTGGGGCATGACCCAAAATCGGTTGGAAATCTCTGCTTTAGAGTTAAGTGAATTTCAGGAAAATATATATTTCTTGGGTTGATTTTTTTACTTTGGTTTTGTTCAAACCATTTTTCTTGCTAAGAGTACTATTATGACTGTCACGTGTTGCATTGCTGTAACTGCTTTACAAAGGGCGAAAGACAATTTTAACAGAATAGAAGTTTACATTTTAATGGTGTCTTCTACTGTACTGACTTGAAAAGGGGGAATAAGATTTTTGAGAGAGGAGCAATGATGAATAAAGTCAGTTGAAACCGCGATAGTAATTGGTTATGTCTGCATGCCATAAAAGAGGTTGAAATGTCTTTTTTATACCGTAGTAAGTGGAACTTAACAAGGTCATGTCCATGTTGCTTGTAGTAGGATGTATAGAAATTTGTGTTTGGGCAAAAAGCCTACAAAATGAATATTGCTTTTGATATCTGGATTTGAATATCTACCACTATTACTGCTAACAGCTCAACGCAGCAGCAAACCACCTGAGGCCAACACAGGTATGCACGATCCTCTTCCATTCCAATCTATTCAAATCTTCCCTCTTTACAACCTCCCAGGAAGTTCCCATTTCCCTTAAATTTTGCCTTGCGATATCCTCCCACCCCAACCAAAGATGAACTGCTTTCCGTTTAGCCCTAGATGGTTGACCGAGAAGGACAATTTTCGGCAATCTTTCATCCGCAGAACGTGCCCTAGCCATTTTCAGCCTTTTTCTCATTATAGCCTTAGAAAGCGGGACTAAACCGCACTTTTCGTACAGCCTGCTGTTTGAAATACGTTCAGTAAGCCGGGTACCCAAAACAATCTATGGCAATTTCTCTGGAATGTATCTAGGAAATCTTCTGCGTATTTTGGAGCACCCATGCTTCTGAGCCATATTTGACCATTTTCATTACTGTAGCTTCCAATATTCTAATCTTTGTTCGCTGATGTATCCTCCTATTCTACCAAACTTTTTCCAACTGTGAAAAAACACCTTGGACCTTGGCTATTCCACTTTTAACATCTTGTCTGCACCCACCGTCTTTACTAATAATACTGCAAAGGTAATTGAAGCTATCCGCTTGATCGATCTTTTCGTTACCCAACGTCACATAGAACTGTTTATCATATACAAAAATGAGTTTACAATTCATTTATGTTGTTGTTATTATAAAGGTTCAAATTTATGTTATTGTTTGTATATGTTCCCTGTTAGCCACTGGGTTTTGCCGTTTTTAGGAGACAACATTGTAAGCTAGTAAATCTACCTGTAATCTTATAAAAACAATTCTTGACTTCCAAAAATGTATGTCATTAAACTCAACTGTCTATAATGGTTTTAACAAACATGAAAAAAACTAATTAAACCTATAGCTCTTCTATTAGATCCGTTCGTATTTTTTCTTTCAAAGGAACGAAAAAAAGATCTATAAGGGAATTGTGATCCTGGAACTGTAACATTGCAAAAAAAAGAGAAGGCTTTGCAGAGAAAAAAAATACAGAGATGGTATTGTTTTCAAACGAAATTACTGTATAAAAAATACACTCATGATGAACTCACTCCCTCTATGATGTCACGATTTTCTGAGAAACTGCAACAGCAGTGGGTGACTCGCCTAAATCTCACTTCTTTGTGAAGATTGTCTTGATTATGATACTGGTCTATTTTTTATTTGTCTTCGATGTTCTGAAAAACTAAAACACATTGTTCAAAATACATATGATTTTCAAAAAATGCTAATGACGCTATAAGCCTTAGAACGGTTAAGGGAGAGGGTAGATGGCAGTAGCCAAACTGCTGTTTGTGGCAATTTTTGTTCGTTTTAAGTTTGGCTTGAATATTCAAGTTAATCTTTTCTCGTTTTAATATTTATTTATTCATCAATATCAGTATTTGTTATCGTTATGTTTGATCATTTGTTCTTTAATTGCAATTTCTGGTCGTTTTGAGTTTGAACTTTATTTCTCCCGGTCTTGAGTTTAATTGGAGTAAAAGCATTTTTTTTTGTAATTTTTAATATTTTCTTTGGAAACATCATTATAATGTTACCACTATTCCTTGGGGGAGAGGGTATTACACCCCTTACTTGTTAAAGGAATAAGATTTTTAATGTTCACACATTTTCATGAGCATTTTGTCTGTTCAGTAAATTCTTAACTAGTTTTCTGCATGGATAGCTTGCTTTTGTTGAATCCCCACGCTTATTGTCGATAAGGTACTGAGTAAAACTTTCCATCAATTCATGTTTTTTGGATCGTTTATTATATAACCAGTTGTTTTCAGTAAGCATTTCTTTGATGGAAACTCTTAATAAGATATGGTGAAACATAACAATACCTCGCTTATAAACATTTGCTACGGCTTGGTGGCACGGGAAGCTCCTCCGCGAGATGGTGATGGAAGCTCGAGTTGCTCTGTAGTAATGATTATGACTGGGTGCAAGTTAACTTTGGTATCTTATAAGTTCGAAGTCGAGAATCAGACGTAATTCGTTTTGTTACATAGCTTTGGATTAACCCTAGACGCTAGTAGATGGTGATCTTTACTTTTAACATCATTAACATCACTCTTATATACCTTAGTATTTTGTATCGATTCTTCCAGTCCTTGGTTTACAATAGCATAAACGGTGAGGTTAGCCTTCTTACCACCATATGAGTACCAACTTACCTTATGGCCAAAAAATGCTTCAAACATAAAGATCGCTCCTGATCTGCCCTCACAATTTAAAAGGCCTTAACTCCAAAATTTTCAATTTATTTTTGTTTAGATTATGTATCTATGTTTTGAAGGCACGCCTCTCTTTGAAAATATAAGGCCCAACTCCCATAAATAAGCAAGCAACAACATAATTTATATAGGCCCTAACTCCCTTTAGGTACTATTTTTGATTCAAGAAGACCCTAGGTATAAAAAAAAATAGTGAAAACACCTTCAAATCCAATAGTATTTCGTCCTTAGGGCCTTTGAAAATTTATTAAAAGAAAAACTGTTGGGAGTTAGGGCCTTTTCAGTTTGAAAATTGTGAATATACCAAAAACTCAAATATATTAACACAAAACAACGATTTCAATTTTGAAGGAAGACAAAAAGAACAAGATGAAGGCTTGACAAAGAAAAGGACAAAAAGAATTATAAAAAACAAAAATATAAAACCTCAAGAAAAAACTCTATCAGAGCTAGGAAGCTAAGAGGAAACCTTCCTCAACATGCACCTTGCAATGAAAAGTGAAGATGTAAATGTAATTTAACCTTTTCAGAAGATCGGTGCATGAAAATGAATACTGAATTTTGGGGAAAAGGTTTTACTAGAAGGAATTTCATTATGTTATGTACTGTAAAGCTGCCAGTTAAGAGACGACGAGAAGTCAGAAATAAGGAACAACTTCTATATATACTATTAATGACTGAGGAGGAAAAAGAATTAGAGTATGTAAATGGTTTTTCTCACAAATTTAGGAATTGTTTTTAAGGAAAAAACAGTCACCTGCGCCACCTTAGCAGATGTTGACAAAAATACAGTGACAGGAATGACATGCAATGCGTCTGGTGAAAAAGGAAGACATCCAAAACCAAGTAAAATAGATAGAACTATAATTATTGATCATGTAGAAAGGTACAACCCCAGTGTCGCACGTTACGAAGAGAACATGCCTCAAATAGGAGGTATCATCCTAATGACACGACGATTCAAAGGATGCACAGTGATTTTTTAAATTCCTATCCAAGTTTTGATTGTTTTTATGATTGTTATAGAAAAGTTGTAAATGATATGAGTATATAATTTACAAACTAGGCCATGAAGAACTTAAGGAGTTTTTAAGGAGAAGAGTCAATTCAAATCTTAGGAGTATCATCAAAACCACAACGAAGATAATCTCAAAGAAGTCACACTTGCAAAAACAAACTCTCCAGACAAATTGTATTTTTGGGCTGATCTTCAAGAAGTCATCATGTTACCACGTATGGATTCCTTTAAAGAAGCCGTGTTTACTAGAGGAATGGTGGAATTTAGTGGAAGCTCTGTCGCACTTGGCACTCAGGATAAGCCTAAAACATTAGGTGTATTGAGGTTTGAAGCAATTAGTGAAAGGAAAAAGGAAGACACCTTAAATTTTACGTATGCCTTTTTTGTCGCTTTAGGGATACCAAACATATTTGCATTTTGCTATATAACTGTTCTAGGCAAAGTAAAATTAGGCGTTTTTGAGTTTTCTAGTTTACTTGGTAAACTATTGTGATGAAGTTTTCTTTGACAAATTTAAAACAAATTTATATTGAACCTACTCGCGCAATTATGGGCGCCGAAAGGAGCCAATTCTAGGAACTGGACAAAAAGCTCATCGCTGCCAAAGATATTTTTGAATGGCAGGGTTATACTTTAAAAATTAAACAGAAAAATAGTGACGAACATGTGCCTTACTTGAGGGTTTAGCAAAAATAACGCATTCTTTTTTATTCGACTGAATGTGAAGGTGTTGGTGTGAAGACGATGAACTTTTTACAAGCAAAATGTTTAAGAAGTTCTTGGCACCAAGAAATAGAGATAGAGTCCATGGTTTCAATAGTGGAAAAGAAAAAGGATTGTTGAGCAACTTTGTCTGTTCACGCTATCCAACCATCGGGGTAGTGAATGAACTTCCTAGGATCAGATGAGCCGGACTTAATCAACTACTTTGATTAAAAGAATATTGTTCCTGTGACATAAGTGTTATGTCACAGAAAAAAAAAATACTCTTTCACTGTTAATATGTTCTGTGTTACTCAATCATTAAAATTATTTGTTTTTTTTTCTTCTCAATGTTTATTAAATTAATTAAAAAAAGCTTTCCGAAAAAGAAGTTTTTTAAGGAAAAGTAAAGGAAAAAATCAGAAGAAATAGAAAACTACAATAACTAAAACTCAAAACGACCAGAAATTAAATAAACAATCATAACAAACAAATACACAATAGTTACTAATATAAATGAGTAAATAAATCCTAAAATTATTGAAACATAAATTGGATATGCAAATTCAGCTTGAAACGAACACAAATCTCTACAAAGAAGAGTTTGGGTTTTGCCTCCTTCTTTCACTGTAAAAGTCTAAAACCTACTACGTCATTGGCGCTTTACTGAAAACTATAGCCTATGTGCCTTGAACAGTCTTGAACAGTACAAATAAAGTCGAACTGAACGTTTGATATTTAATGCTATTAATTGTTGAAAGATCATCAGTTCAAGATTTTTTTTCACTGTAGTTTAATTTTCATTTTCAAAGCTGCAATAACCGGAAAAGAAACTATTTTAAATATGATTTGTTTTCAGTGCAGCACCAATGACGTATTAGGCTTTAGACTTTTATAGTTAAAAAGTGCCAATGACGCAGTAGGTTTTAGACTTTTACAGTGAAAGGCGGCAAAATCCAAGCTCATCTTTGTGAAAATTTTTGTTCGTTTCAAGCTGGATTTGCATATTCAATTAAGTTTCAATCGTTTTAAGATTTATTTACTCATTTATATTAGTAACTAATGTTTGTTGTTTGCTATGATTGTTTATTTAATTTTTAGTTTTACGCTTGATTCGCATGTTCAGCTTAAGCTTTACTCGTTTTGAGATTTATTTATTTATTTATATTAGTACCTGTTGTATGTTTTTTTGCTCTGATTGCTTATCTAATTTCTGTTCGATTTGGGTTCATTTATTCTTTAATAGTAATTTCTGGTTGTTTTGAGTTTGAGTTGCCGTCGTTTACTACTTTTTCTGATCTTAAGCTTAATATGGCCATTGCTTTTCTTTGGAAAAGCGCTTTTTCGGAAAGTCTTTTTTCAAGTTAATTTATGCTCGTTTTTGATCTTCATAATTTCAAATGCTTAGAAAATTCTAGTTTCTAATATTTTTTTGCTCCAAAATAAATTAACAGTTTTGATAAGAACTAATAAAACAAACTGATAATTGAATATATAATGATGTTAGTTTCTGAAAGCTCACCAGCTCAAGATTTTCTTCCGCCCAGGCCGGAGTTAAAGCTTTGATGCCCCTAGGTCCAAGCGTTTTGGCCGCTCTGTTTTTGCAAGATTTTCGGGAAACTCCCCAAAACTTCGGGAATATTGAAAGCCGTTAGGCCCAGTAGAACTTTTTGTAAATCCTTGTCTGGTTTCATTGAATTTTCATTTTATTTTCTATGTTTTAATCAGAACAAAAGAAAATATTTGTAATATAATTCTTTTCAAACAGTTCGTCGTAATGACCTGTAAGTAAGGAGTGACCCGGCTCAATAGTAACAGAAACTCTAAAAAACGGAATTTTGAAACCAATAGATAGATACATCAAAAGAATCATATTTTAATGCTGATTTCAAATACATAAATTTCATCAAGTTTAGTCTTACCCATCAAAATTTGCCTGATTTTTGAAAAAAAGGGACCCCCCCCCTCCCCGAAAAGATATTGAACTTTAATGAAAATCACACCATCAGTTTCATGATATCAGAGCCGTACTGTTGAGGTTTCAAGCTCCTACCTGCAAAAATGTGGAATTTTGTATTTTTTACCAGAAGAAAGATCACGGATGCGTGTTTATTTTTATTTTATTTTTTTCAGGGGTGATGGTATCGACCCAGTGGTCCTAGAATATCATGGGACGGCTCATTCGAACGGAAATTAAAAGTTCTAGTGCCCTTTTTAAGTGAAAAAATGGAGGGCAACTAATCCCCCTCCCACGCTCATTTTTTCCCCAAAGTCACCCGATCAAAATGTTGAGATACCCATTTTGTTTAGCAATGTCTTCTAGGATGACTTAATCCCCCAAAGTCCCCGGGGGGAGGGCTGAAAGTTAGGAACTATGAACTTTACCCAATGTTTACATATAGTATTTGTTATTCGGAAGTATACATACCTTTTCAGGGGGGATTTTTTCTGGTTGTGGGGGGGTATGTGGGAGGATCATTCCATTGAGGAAGTTTTCATGGGGGAAGGGACATTGCTATGAAGAGGGCGCCGGATTTCCCAGCATTATTTAAAAAACCGATCAGAAATTAAATATAAAAAATAGTTTTTCAACTGAAAGTAAGGAGCAACATCAAAACTGAAAACAAACAGAAACTATTACGTGCATGATTGGGTTCGCCCCTAGTCAATACCTCGCTCATTAAGCCAAAGATTTTTTAGTACTTTCATAAGAGCTATTTATTCTAATTAACGGCCTTTGTGATTAAGGGGTCATTTTTAAAGAATTGGAGCAAAATTTGAACTTTAGCGTAAAGAGAGAAGTATTGACTAGGGGGGTGAACCCCCTAATATACGTATTAAAAATATATGAATATAGAAGTTCGTTACGTAAGTTAATTTGTAAGTTAAGTATATTTATTACTAATAAAAACGTTCGTAAATAAAATTAAACAACTTTCGAGACATCCTTTTAACAAAATAAAAGTAAAATGAACATGCAAATTGTGTTTTAATTATTCATTGTACGGTGAGCCAAAATCAAAACCTGCATTAATTCGAAATCGTTCAAAAATTGAATAAAAAAAATAGGTTTTTGTAACTGAAAGTAAGGAGTGACTTTAAAATTTAAAACGAACAGAAATTATTCTGTATGTGAAAGGGGCTGTCCCCTCCTCAACGCCTCGCTCTTTACTTTCAAGTTAGACTCTTTCTCACAACTTTTTTTTAAACAATAATGAACTATAGCCTAATGAGTGAGGCGTTGAGGAAGAGACATCCTTTTTTATACACGGAATAATTTCTGTTCGTTTTATGTTTTAATGTCGCTCCTTACTTTCTGTTAAAAAAAACGTGTTTCTTTTTATTTAATTTAGTAAAGCGCCAAATACGCCATAGGCCTCATTCTTTCACCGTTAGAGAAACGGGCAGTAATCATACTCTTGTTTGTAGTGAAGACACCATTCAATAGAAGTGCATAACCCCTGCTCCCTGAAAAAGATCGCGGTCTAACAAGCAATCCTTTATTTAATTCTCACTTGTGTTTGGATTCTGTTCTCCCGATTATTATAATAAAAAAAGGTAAACTATTTTTGCAGAACGTTGTAGCCACTTAAGGAAGAGAATGATAATTATAAATAAGAGAATTTGTTATTTAAGAGAATGATACTTTTACAGTTAGGGAAACGGACAGTAGCCATACTCTTGTTTGTAGTTAAGACACCATTTAATAGAAGTACATAACACCTACTGCCTGAAAACGACCGCGGTCTAACAAGCAATCATTTATTTAACTCTCGCTTATGTTTGAATTCTGTTCTCCCGGTTATTATAATAAAAAAAGGTAAACTAATTTTACAGAACTCTGTAGCAAGCAACAATAATTAAGTTCTGTAACTCAGAGCCATTTCCCCAGGGGGAGGGGGTCAACCCTAGAAGCATAGTTTTTTGGCCTTTGAACTATTTAATGGCTATCTCCAAATGTTGATTGGCTACATTTGGGGGAAAGGGCCTTGGGCGGGGGGGGGCGAGTTGCCCTCCATTCACTTTTTACTCTTGAGAAAGGCACTAGAGATTTTTATTTACAATCGAATAAGCCTCCTCCGAAGTTTTTACGGCCATTCCTCCCATATAAAACCTTACATATTCCCAGAACACATTTTACAACACTTGTCCCCGGATTCTGGAGGGAGCTTTTTTATCCCTGGATTTTCTTTTATATTATCTTTGGTCTATTGCTGAACAAAATGCCTGTATAAAAAATTTGATTTGACGCATTTGGGGAAAAGAAGATTGAAAGGGAGGGGGACTAGTCACCATCGGACAACTTTTGTCTCTTAAATGGGGAATTAGAACTTTCATTTTCTAATCATTTGAGTCCCCACCAAAGTTTGTACGAGCACCTCTTCCATAAAAGCTTATATGCCCCCGTTGCATAAGTTAAAACCCTTCTCGTGGCTCTGGGGGGGGGGTATGTTTACAACGAAGTTTTTGTAATCTTATCGTTGGATTATTTCAAACAAACTGACTATCTAAACATTTTAATTTGATATATTTGAGGAAAAGAGGGTGTTTGTGTCAGGAGGTGGAGGCATAAATACCCTTCGTTAACTTTTGAATCACAAAAAGGTAACTAGAAATTTCAATGTCCAATCAAATGAGCCACCTTTCAAGTTTATAAGACCATCCTTTGCATAAAAACCTTATACACCCCCGTGGAATAACTTAAAACACTTGCCCCGGGATCTGGGGGGCTGTGTCAATCCCTGAAGTTTCTGTTAGCTGATGTTTGAAATATTTAAGAAAATGGCTTTCTCAAAATTTTAATCAGATGGGTTAGGGGAAAAAGGGGCGGGGTGTGCTAGTTACCCTAGGATCTCTTTTGACTCTTAAAAAGTGGACGAAACTTTCAATCAAATGAACCCTCTCCAAAGTTTATACGAGCATCCCTTCCATAAGAACTACATATGCCCCCAGCGCATAACTTACAACGCCTGCCCCGGGGTGCGGGGGGGGTGTGTGTGTCGACACCTGACTTTTCCTTGTCTGATCTTTGAAATATTCTTAACAAAATTGCTATCTCAAAATTGTTATCGGATGGGCTTGGGGAAAAAAGGCAGTGGATGGGCTAGTTTCCGTTTCCCTTGGATCTCTTTCAACTCTTAAACAGTGAACTAAAACTTTCAATTTCCAATCAAATAAGCCCTCTCTGAAGTTTATACGATGATACCTTTCATAAGAACCACATATGCCCCATGGACATAGCTTACAACGCCTACCCTCGGGCCCTGGGGTGTTGTGTCAACAACGAAGATTTTTTTATCTGACCTTTGAACTATTTAAAAAAATGGTTATGTCAAAATTTATATTGGATTGGCTTGGGAATAAAAAGGCTCGGGGGGGAGGGGCTAGTTGTCCTCCGATCTCTTTTTACTCTTAAAAACTGAACTAGAACTTTCAATTTCTATTCGTATCAGCCCTCTGAGGTTTATACGATCATCCCTTCCATAAGAACCATATATGCCCCCAGGGCATAGCTCACAATGCCTTCCCTCAGGCCTTGGGAGGTTTTATCAACACCGGAGTTTTTCTTATCTGACCTTTGAACTATTTATAACAAAATGGCTATCTAAAAATTTTTATACGATGGGTTTGGGGGAAAAAAGCGTTGTCCTCAGATTTCTTTTGACTCGTAAAAAGTGAACTCGAACTTTTAATTTCCAATCAAATGAGCCCTCTCTGACATTTATACGAGCATCCATTTCATAAGAACTATATATGCCCCCAGGCCATAAATTACAACACCTGCCCTCGGGCCCTGGGGAGTTGTGTCGACACCTGAATTTTATCTGACCTTTGAACTATTTTTAACAAACTGGCTATCTCAAAATTTTTATCAGATACATTTGGGGAAAAAGGGGCGTGGGGGTCTAGTTGCCCTCCAATCTCTTTTGACTTTCAAAAACTGAACTAGAACTTTCAATTTCCAACCAAATGAGCCTTCTCTGAAGTTTTTACGTTCATCCCTTCCATAAGAACCATATAGATAGATAGATCGTGCATTTCAAAAGCCCAAGACCATATTCACACAAAAATTTATGAAAAATAAAGAAATCGCCTACAGAACAAATTACAAAGTACACAGAAACAGGATGTATATCGAAAAAATACCTAATGTTAATTTAGATAGAAAATAATTGTAAATCCTAATAATAAATAATAATTAGTTGTATAAAATTTTCCTTCTTTCTAAGCTTTTATATGTGTACACACCAATACGAAATATTGTGGTTCGATTACTACTTTGTAAAATACCAGGAAGCAGCAAAAAATTCCATGTAAGTATGTTTCCCTTAAATCAGAGAGTACCAGGCACTTCTTGGAAAACGGTCCAAATCTTCGTCCTCATCTTTACAAAGAGTACACACATACTAATCTTCATGATCAACTATCTTTTCGTTGAAAACCTTCTACCTGCTCAGGATTGGAGGTAATGCATGCTAAGTTGAATCCTTCGACATAAAATTATAGCCGGTAAATTAAATCTGAAATAAACTTCCTCTCCAAAGCTGCGTTTAGCCTGATTATAATGTTTCAATGTTGTAGAATTTAAAACCAGCACTTGCTAATACTGAATTTCTGAACCCTCTAAGATAAATCGTACCTGACTTTCTAAATCTGTTGGTAGATCACGGGAACCAAGACCATCATACCATAAGCAAGGCATTCCCACTTTCTAGTAATGACGTAATTTGGGATGGCAACGACATTTTCAAACCATAATTCAACATCAGATAATAAGCCGCTCTTACTACTCTATCTTCATCACACCTAATGAGGTTCAACCAAAATCTAAGCATCAAAATAGACCTACGTAGTTTTAACGATAACAGGCCCATATCACCTTTCAGAATCTGTGAATGAGTTGTCTGATGTAACCCAAACAGTCTTTTATAATACTGGAGCTGGAGGGACTCCAACTTCTATGCCGCTTCTCCGCCCAAAATCTCTGCTTCATATTCTGTGACTGGTAAAACTATTGTATTAAATATTCTTTTATGCATTTTTAGCTTTGTAATTCCCATTGTCGTTGGATTTCTAAAAACTGCAGACATGGCCACTTTGCATCTATTAATTATTTCATGACTCTTTAAACTTCCATTTTCCACTAAAACAAATCCTAAATATTTTATTCTTTTACTTACATTCATTTCCTTATTATTAAATTTAAATCCATAACTATCTTCGCCACTTACTTTTCTTTTTTTTTAAATAACAACTTCACTCTTTTCAACGTTCAGCCTTAATTTTTTCATCTGCAAATATTCTTCTATGAGACTCAGAAGCGTCTGGTGATCTTGGGGTTTACTAGCCACCAAAGCAATATCATCTGCAAATAATACAAGTGATAGTTTATGTGTTCCTAGACTAACTAACTGTTCGGAGCCCATCTATTCTCTACAAAATCAACAACATCATTTATAAAAACATTAAACAATTTAGGAGAAAGAGTGGTGCCCTGTTTTACTCCCAACTTGATATTAAAAAGCCTAGAAAACCTGTTACCAACTAACACGATTCCACTCACACAAATATACATACTCACTATCAACCTCACAAACAAATGACGGAGGCCAATTCTAAACAGGGCATCCTTCAATAGCTCTCTATCGATACTGTTTAACGCCTTATGGAGATCCAGAAATCCCACATAAAGACAAGTTTTTCCCTTTTCATACTTATCAATTAGTGCCTTTAAAATAAATACTGTATCTACCGTCCCATACCCTGTCCTAATACCTCCTTCTTCTTTATGTATTATATTATTTTTATTTAACCATTTAGATAGCCTGGTATATAATATTTTCTCCATTACCTTACTTAAAGCAGGGACAAGCGGTATTAAACGATAATTCTTGTGCACCTTGGGGTTTCATCTCTTAAAAAGTGTCATAAGCAATGATCTCTTCCGAACATTTGGCCATTGTCTTGAAGTTAAAACCTTATTACAAAGAAAAACAATTATCGACATAAAAATTGAAATAAAATTCTTAACTAGCTAACGTTATTGGTACACCATCAACACCTGCAGCCGAACCTCCTTTTAAATTCTTGAATACCAACTTAATCTCATCATTACTCACTTCCCCTACTAAATCGTAATCATGTTCCCTTATAGGATAAATAACCATCTCTGGGGTGTGTCCTACCTCTTGTATTTCTACACAATCACCTCCCAAGGTTACTAGGTAACCAGGCCACGAATTGGCGTCTGGAGCAACCTGGGTGCTTCTTTTTCCTTTTCCACTATCATTCCTTATATAACCCCAAAACTTCTTAAAATCTTTATTTCTTAAATTCATCTCCAATATCCAGTTTCTTTTTTTATCTTTATATTCGGCTAATCTTAAACTTTGATATTCAGCGATATCATGTTCATTTAAACGACTCAATAAATATATCAGCTTTTCTTTCATTAACTTACATTCCAAATCAAAATATCGCTCATTTTTTCTTTCTTTTTTTGTCAGGTTACACAACTCAGCACAACAGCACATTACTTCATTTAACTCCGTATTTATACCATGTATATCTTTTCCATCCTCTTCTAATGCTTTCAACTTGCATTTATTACATGCAACTTCATAAGCTCCCTTTTAAATGCTTCTAAAGCATTATCTGTTAAATAATTTCTATTTTGTTTTCCTAAGCCATCTGATCTAAGCTCCACATTACATAAATTTCTAACTCGGGGACCGCCGTCCTGAAACTGTCCAGTCTTCACCTCAAGCTTGATAGCTCTATGATCGGATCCAACTAAATCTAATACATCCATATAAATCGATTCAGGTGCAGATAGCGTATTAATCTGTGCATAATCTACAACACTTGGAGTTGGGCCCGAAAGGCAAGTAAACTCGCCCCTAACCTTATCGTTTCCAAGCCTTCCATTCGCAATCATCAGACCATGTTCCCCGCAAAGCGCCAGGAGCTTTCTTCCCCAAACATTTATTTTTCTTTTTTCATCCTCTTTACTTTGCGGTATTCTACAACAAATTGGGACCAAATCTCCTACATCTGGGATTAATGAATCTGGAATCTCAACCTCAACACCGGTATAAGCTTTAAAATCCCCCATCAAAACGTACTCCAAATCTATAGCTTTCTTGTATTAGCGACAATTCATCATCTATTCTCAAGTATTTTCTCGACTATACGAACTATTCTGTGGAGACAACACTCAACACCCAAAATTATTTTCTTCTCACATTTATAACAAATACACAGCCAAAGTAAGTTTTCAGATCTAATATTAACTCTTTCATAACGATCAATAGCTGATGATCTAATCAAAACCATAATATCTATTATTTCTTGCGTGTTTACGCACCACCTGTTCAACCAAATATCCTGGGAGAGGTGATATAGGAGAATGAGCCTTCCGTGTTTCAAAAAACGATGGGAGATATCAGCGGGGTCCATCGGGATATCAGCGGGGTCATTTGGGAGCCTAGCACTAGGAGGTGGACCATGATTTTTAACTGTATCAAGTTACTCTTAACCTCAATCACAGCCGTTCCATCGTACCTTAATAGTCGGCCTTGGATAAACAGCTTGTCACCTCGTAACTTTGCACCACGGCCGTCGTTCTGTGCAAGATTCATAATTTCCTTTAAGTATTTACGGGCCTCCCTTTGTTTAGCCGTGTAATCTGGGACCACCGATAGACCTATTCTTCTTAATAAGGAACTATTTCTTAAGATTTAGTCTCTGATTTTGACCGAGTTTAGCTTCACTAATACTGGCCCTGATTTCAATCTAAAAATGTCACGCACATCACCTCGACTTATTTTGAGAGATGGTATAGCACGGTTTAATAAATCCATTGTTTCTTGCTTCACAGTATTCTCGCCAAGGTTCTGCGGAGTATAATTATATATAATCAAATGTGTTCTTTTCTGCTCTGCTTCGAGCTGGTTGGCTCGTTCGTATGTGATTACTAGGTCTGATTTCACATTTTCCAGCTCTTTTTTAATTTCTTCATTTGTCTTAGCATTGCTAAATAGCTGTGTGTTAATGTTATTTATCAGTACTTGTAAGGCAGCAATGCTATCCGAATGTCCAGGAATTGCATTAACTTTCTGTGAAAGCGCCGGTAATAAATCCAATTTGAAATTAATCTCTCGCAAAAACTGGGCATTTTGCATTTTCTCGGCCTCTAGTGTTTGGTTTGCCATTTTCACACTTTGGATCTTATCGACATACAAATGTAGTTCTTAATTTGATCTAGTATCGTTACGAAGCAATAAGGTATTTTTCTTTTCTTCTAAGAAGATAATAACAATTTTGGCACTAAGTCACACACAGGTGAAAATTGGTTACGCAAGCTGTCCAGATTTAATCCTGAATTTTATCCGATTGAATTGCTCTTAACTCTCTGAACTCTGAATCAATACTATATGCCATCAGGGCAAAACTTACAACGCCTACCCCCCCGGGCCCTGGAGGATTGTGTTGACTCCGGAGTTTTCGTGATATGATCTTTGAACCATTTCTAAAAAATGGCTATCTCGAAATTTGTATCAGATGGGTTTGAGGAAAAAAGGTGTGGTGGAGGGGGGAGGGGCTAGTTCAAGTTCAAGTTCTTTTAATTTCTCATTAAATCACTACAAGACAAAATAACACTTGTACAATATGAATCAATGGAAAAGAAAATATTTACAGAGGGTGCCTAAACAGTGAGTTATACCCGAAAACAGGCACCCTAAAAAAAATAAAAATAATAATAATAATAACAAATGATGAAAAGGAATAATAATACATTAGATATACTCGGAATAAAAATGAGACACCACACTGAACCCAAAGCCCACACCTCAAATCAATATAATACCACATAATTAAATTTTTATCAACAATAGCACCGGCCTACATGACTTCAAATACATAAATGATTATCTATAATTACTTAGTAGATATAGTGTGAATTTAGCTTTAGAAACTGGAATAGAAAAACGCGAATCTATATTACTTTCATAAATATTCCAGAACTTTATTTTTGAATTTTTAGGAGAAAATCTGGATCTTTCAGATCGAATTCTAGGGCAAGGTATTTTGGCTTAACTTCTTCTTAAACAATAATTATTCTGGACAGAAGAAAGTAA
Organism: Artemia sp. Qi Xiang Cuo; assembly: GCF_049724085.1. Taxonomy (NCBI): domain Eukaryota; kingdom Metazoa; phylum Arthropoda; class Branchiopoda; order Anostraca; family Artemiidae; genus Artemia; species Artemia sp. Qi Xiang Cuo. The sequence continues at coordinate 39,153,711 of NC_142807.1, forward strand.
AGAGAAGTTACTAGAATTTAAACCGAATGCTAATAATTCTTTTATTTGTTTTAGTCTGAAAAAGACACAATGTACAGGAAGGACTAGATCAACTGGCAATATTCTTAAAAATATATAAAGGCTCTTAGTAGGGGATTTATCGGGGATGGAAGATGGGGAAGGAAGGAGTGCTTTTAACGTACGAAGGGCATTATTTTGAAGACGTTGAAGGGGCTTAATTAGAGTTTTGAAAATATTTAAATAAGCAATCGGACAATAATTAAAATAAGAATGGATTAGAGAATAATAAACTGACTTAAGAGCAGGGAAAGGGAGGTGGAATTTTAGATACCGCAGTAACCCCACATTCTTTCCTAGCTGTATCCTTAGCCTATCAAGATGAAGTTTCCAATATAAATTTTCATCAACTGTTAGCCCTAGATACTTACAAGACTCCTTCCTGGCAATGGTAACTAGTTCTCCGTTAAAACGGACAGATATTTGAGAAATCGACGGTACGGCATGTGAAATTCGAGAGAAGATGATAAAGTGGGTCTTCGAAGAGTTTAACACCATGAGGTTGTCAGCAAACCACTGCATTAGCTTCTTTAGACCAAAACAGAGGTTTTCTCTGACGGATGATTCATCTGTATCTGTGACAGAATTAGCCGTGTCGTCTGCGAATAGTAGAGCAAGTCCATCATCGGTGATAGTGTCCAGAAGGTCATTGGCGTATTTTAAAAATAGTAGTGGTCCAAGAACTGAATCTTGTGGTATTCCTATCTTTTCAGAACATGGCGTTTTTACCGATCTTACTGCACCTCCGTCCACAAATTGATTCCGACCACTGAGGTAAGACTAGATAAGTAAGAGAGCATTACCTTTTATTCCGCAGTTGTCAAGCTTATCCAGAAGAATCAGATGACAAATCGTGTCAAACGCTTTTTTTACATCCACAAATATTGTAGCTGGTATCACGTCACGGTCCATCGCATCATTCAAAAACTGTAGCAAAACCACTATAGAATGTTTGGTTGATTGCCCAGGCCTAAATCCAAACTGATACTTATTGAAGAAGTTAGACTTAGTCAGGTAATTGATCAGTCTGTTGTAGATGCAACGCTCCATAATTTTCGAAAAAGCAGAGAGAATAGAGATAGGGCGGTAGTTTGAAGGCAGCTTGGGGTCGCTACCTTTGTGGAGGGGTATAACCTTCACCGACTTGAAGACAGTAGGAAAGATGCCATCTTTAAATGAAGAATTGACGATGTGTGCGATAACGCCGACATAGCAATCGATGGTCTTCTTTAAGAGGTAATTTGACGACCCATCTGGACCTTCGGAGTGACCGTTTTTCATGGCTTGAATAATCTTCAGCAGTTCGTCCTCAGTGACTGGCGACAGAAACATAGAGGAGCAAGATGGCGGAGGTAGGTATTTTTTTTTAATTATCCGTGACGACAGTTCAAAGGCCATAAGCTTCCTCTACGGTTGCTTCTCCAATGCATGCAAAAATTTCATTTAACGTGTTGGCTACTTCTTGTTGGGATGTTGAAGACGTTCCATCAGGCTTGGTTATGGTCTCAGGAAACGTATTAGTTTTTTGTTGATTCAGTCATTCATTTATCAGTGCCCATGTGTTCTTTGGCAATCCTTCTGCTTTTTGAAACTGCTTATGGTAGTAAGCCTGTTTAGCTTTCCTGAGCAGGGTTGTCTGAGTGTTTTTATAATTTTTGAATTGCGTACCAAGTACATCAGGATTATCAATATATTACTTGAATAGTATATTTTTGTGTTCATTAATAGTTAATAAGCCTTGGGTGATCCAAAGCTTTTTTAGGGTCGCATACCTGGAGCGCTTTTTCGAAAGGGGCAGGCAGAGTCAAGGGCAGAAGAGAATTTCTCAATAAATGGGGTAACCATTGCATTTGGGTTGGCTTCTTCATAAACTGAAGTCCAGTCGCTACAAGCCAATTTAGCTCTCAAATTCTGTAATGATTTATCATCAATATAGTCCTTCATACTTATATATTCGGGTTAGATTTCAGTCTATTTATCAAAAATTCACCAAGTAACATAGAGTGATCAGATTCATCAGTTAATACGACAAAACTCGAATGTAGATTAAATTTCGTAAAAATATTGTCAATAACTGATGCCGACTGTTCACCAATACGTGTTGGTATTCTTGTTGTTGGAACCAATCCGGCAGAAAAGCAAGTAGTTAGTAAATCTACAGGTAGAGATCTTCATTCTTGGGACTCCGAACTCACCAGTCCCAAATCTATATTAAAATCACCCATAAAAACCACTTGATGGTTCTTAAAATTCATCCGTTGTGTTAGATCATTCAACTTACCAATAAAATTTGACGCACTTGATCCCGGTGGTCGATAAAATAAACATAGGAGTAGCTTCGCCTTACCAGACTTGATCTCAACCATTAAAAATTCAAACTCCATCTCTTGATACAAATCATTAAAATCTGTAATTTTACGGATAGGGAGATTCTGGTCAATAAACACGGCAAGTCCACTTTTCGAACGGGTAGACCTGTTTCTAGTAACTATCCTGTACCCAGATACACCAACCAAAGAACTATTACCATCACTAAAAAAAAGTCTCACATAGTCCCAGAATACCAATACCATTACTATAAAGGAATGTGGATAGAAAATCCAAACTACTAAGCACTCCTCTACAATTCCAAAACGCGATTCGGGAGGATACTAACTGATCAAATGGAGGGATTTGGTCATTATTTATATATTTACTACGAGGAAAAGACTGGATAAAAAGATCAGAAGATTCATCACCAGTTGATCCTACCGATTTAAATAATTCATTTTGGTCAAGTTGTTTTTTCTCAAAATCATGGAGCCGGTCCGATGTTTTCTTATTTAACAATTTTTATCATCATAATATCATATATATAAAACTTACCAAAATGAATATGAAATCATAGGCCAATGAGTAAAAGGTGGTACCTCAGATAATCCCCAGCATGCGAGGAGTGAGAAGTTCGCCTAACTAGATCCAAATTAAACAGTAGCAATACAGACATTTGGGTCTTCAATCTGGACAGCGCAACAACAAGCTTATTTGCTGCGGAAAGAAAAAACGAGCAGAACGAGAACTTTTTTTGCACAACTAGAGCTAGACAGAAAAGAAGAAAAACATGAAAATAATCACACATAATAACAAGGCACAAAAAACACAGCATGACGAGATCAATTCCAATCTCTGTTTTCACTCGCGGAATATACTAATAAATCGAAATCCATGTCACAACCAATCCATTAACTAATCCGGACGCTGTACCACGAAAACGAAGCAGATCCTTTAACTTCAAGCCATATGTCTATGCCTTTTTGACGAACCCGGGAAGACGTTATTTCGCCTTTCGTTTTTATCTCACGTGATTTGGCCAATAGCTCACTTCTTCGGATATTCAGTTCTGGCAGCAAGTGTGCAAATAAAGATACCATTGGCCTTAAGTTTACCGACGTTTGACATTATAGCTTGAATCTCATTTTCGGACCCTAACGATACAAGCAAAGGCTTCACTTGCTTTTGCGTTGGCGGGAGTCTGTAATATTTGCCGAACGAGAAGTAATGCGATAGCACTTCGTTATCATTACTGGCTCATGGATTCCTAGCGTATTCACAAAAAGGTTTTTCACATTAGCTTCAGGCGTTTCATTAGATTTTTCTTCCGGTAATCCGTGAATCAACAAGTTAAGCTTTCGGTCTTTTACTTCAAAAGCAAGCAATCCTTTCTCAAGAGCTTCAGATTTAAGCTTCTGCTCCTCTAGTGTAGATTCTAGTTCAAGTATTCGTGAATCACGGGTTGTTGCATCACTTTTTAACGATACAACTTCCGCAGAAATTGAGTCTAGTTTGCTGGAAAACTCCACCTGAGACACAATTGTTTTGTCCAGTTTTTCTCCGAATAAATTAACAGATTTGTCAAATGACGACTATCTTACATGTGGCATTTTAAATACTATATAATCCACAAAGTGAAATCATTGGTTTGTTCGATGGCAAACGCTATTCTGATTGCTTTAATTGGTATTTCACTTGGCAAATATCCACAAACAGGTAACACAGATAGAATTCTACAAGCGTTGGAATATAGTTTAAATACCGCACTTGGATATCATATGAAATTATCTCAATTTAAGAAAGCCAAAAGTTCAATTAATGCATTGGACAGAAACTCCAGTCAATTCAATTTATCCAGTGACGTCACACATTCCACTAGGTTACAGATACTGAATAAATATTTTAATAGATTATAAGACGTAAAAGTGTTCTCACTATTTCGTAACTACTGAAAGAATTCAGTGTCTAATTAAATCAGAATAAAATCCTTTACCAACAACTGCTTCAAAACTGGGATTAATCCTTTTTAAAAGAATAGATAGATCTTAACTGTTCAAAGACTGAATCAATACTATCTCGAAATTTCCATCAGATGGGTTTGAGGAAAAAAGGCGTGGTGGAGGGGGGGATAGTTAAGTAGAACTTTCAATTTCCAATGAAATGATCCTTCTCTGAAGTTTGTACTTCTCTGAAGCATCCCTTCCATAGGAATCATATATGCCCCCAAGGCATAATTTGCAACGCCTACCCCCGCGCCCTGGGGGGTTGTATCGACACCGGAGTTTTTGATATATAATCTTTGATCTATTTTTAACAAATGGCTGTCTCAAAATTTTTATCGGATGCATTTGGGAAAAAAGGGCGTGGGGGGGCTAGTTGCCCTCTGATCACTTTTGACTCTTAAAAAGGCCACTAGAACTTCTAATTTTCAATCAAATGAGCCTCTTCCGAAGTTTATGCGAGGACCCCTTCGATGTGAAGTACCTCTGGGAGAAAAAAATAATAATAATAAAACATTTGAGCTGTATAACCTTTACTATAGGCAACGCTATAGCGTTGCCTCTGATAAATATTTTTTGGTATTAATAAATTAATGAGTGTCATTGAACCTGAGTAATTTGAACATTAAGAGACTTAACTCATTGAATGTGAATTAGGGCTTTTAGATATGTATTGCCGAGCAGTACTAAGGTAAAAGGCTCTAAATCCATTATTTTTTTTAAATATTAATATTTTATACTTTTTTAAAGGAACAAATCATTTTATACAGTTAAATTTAGCATTAGTAAATGTAAATGTAAATTAAAAGTGAAAAAGTCTTGATACCAGCTTGATGAATAGTTTTTCTTGCATCCTGAAAAATTCTAGTTTTTGGATCTAGGGCCTTCTTTCTTATGGCGGCAGTGATGCATATCATCCTTTACTAAGTTGTAGCTACCGCTGCAACCGCAATTAGAACGTATTTTTTCGTTAATTATATACATCATGTGTTATAGCATCTTGTATATGCAGGTAACTTTTTCATCAGAAATTGTATTATATTTTAAATATCATGTTGTTTTTAATTATAATAGACAGTAGACATAGCGATTCAAATGAGCCCCTAAAGCAATCCCAACATAGCCCTGATCGCTGATACCGAGAAGTTTCGAAAAAGCTTCATTTCCTTTATTATGGAGCATCTCAATAATTCTTGATACAGATCCTGAACAAAAATAACGCCTTCGTCTCTTTTTCAGTTGATGGTTTGCTTGTTGCTCATTTTACGACTAAAAACTGCAGGGTATAAGTCACAGTAGTATATACCCTGTAGAACCGAAAGCCCAGGTCGGTTGGGATATATTGTATCCTAGTCTAGGTAAATTTGTTGTAAGAAAAGAAAATAGTAACGGTTATAGACTGCTGCAATTTTGTAGGTAGGAAAATCTAGTTATAACCAATACAGTACTTGGTCATAAGATGGCCCATAAGTTAACATGGCATTCATATGATAGTAAGACGGCTAATCTTATTGATTATCTTGTTGTAAACCGAAGACTGGCAGGATCGATACAAGACACTAGGGTATATAGGAGTCTGTTATTCCTGTTAAAAGTAAAAATCGACGTCTAATAGTGTCTTAATCTAAAGCTGAATTTTTGGAATGATCACTTCATATAAGCACATATTCTCATATGAGCAACCTTAACATTATCTATTTATTGGTCACTCTCTCCAGAAGGGGACATGTAACACAAATCAAAGTAGTTCTATTAGATTCCTTATTTTATGCTATTTCCAAAAGTCATGGCCACTTTTTGGTAAAAATTTTATATTAACTGCCAATTGAGATGGATAAGACATAGACATAGACATATCTTTAGAATCAGAATTTCATCCCGAAGAAGGGCGCTAGGTGTAAGGGTAATTTTCTAAACCAATCCATTTTTATTTCTCTAAGATTTTCTGTTCTTCATGAAGACCGGAATAGAAAAAAAATATGTATGAAGAAGGAAAGGAGATCACAACAGTGCTTTTATAAGTGCTGGACTTTACTCGTATAAAAGTTTGAAATTGAGAGATATACCAAAGTTTTTACTCTATTTGTGTTTGGAGTTTTTGCTCTTTAAATTTTTCTTCGCTCATTTTAATTTTTTCTATGTTTAGTTTCTGCTATTATTTTTTTTACATTTTTTTATAACTGTAGTTTTCATTTCTCCCATATAAAAGACAGATGTTAACCATTTATTGAGGGCCAAACCTTTTATTCTCAGCACACAATTGCCGCTTTTTGCTTTACTGGAAATGAAGGACAACCTCAAGAAGCAATTTTTATATTTTAATGCTTTAATATTAGGAAATGCCTTTAATATTTCCCCTGAGGGTAAGGAACGGGAAGGTAATAGTTTTAGTTATTTGGTAAATGAGGGGTATGGTTGTGTCTAAGATTAGGAGTGGTGACCATTCTGCGTATTATGTTAAATTGTAATGATTTTGGTTCTCGGCGTCCAAGAATGGACTGAGTATTTTGATTTTGTGTGATTTATTCTTTTCATTTGTTAATAAACCCATTGAACATAATAAACCCATTGAACATGCTTTACACTCACTTATATACTACAAATACATAAAAAAAAATTATGTCATATGTTGCAAATTTATGGACTGAATTTTACCTAATTAACCATAAGAGCAATCTTGAACTTATGAATAAAAAAACAAAACAAAAATAATGAAGAACCGCCTTGTGAAATTACAAGGCCCCAGTGCTAAAATTCTAAAGATATTGTGTCTTTTGATGCTATCGAGTGGCAGATCCAGGATTTGTAGTAAGTGGGTGGGTCTTTCTCGATCTCTTGCTACTCAAAAAAGACAATAAAATATAAATTATAGTTTCCAAGTCCACCCTAATTCATTTCTTTATGACCATCCATCCGTTCTATAAGATTACTTCTGGGGAAAATGAGTGGATGCATCCCTATGCTACAAATGCTATAGTGTGATCACCGGCGGATCTAGAGGAAAATCTTGGGGGGGGGCCGCGCCGGACACAGGGCGCCAAAAACTGATTATACAGGACTAATTTGATAGCTCTTTATTTATATGAAAACACTGCCAAATATGCTCATAAAGGTAAAACGTAGCAAAAAAAAATAAAAACAGTACCACACTACACAACTAAACTCAATCGGCGAGCTTTTCTGAGAGCGAACATATCGATAGCATCGTCTGTTTTCGGCAGTTCGTCTCTGTAAGTCTGCATGAGTAGTAGAGCCTCCAACCTCTCTTCAGTCATCGTGCTTCGTATTGATGAACATGTCCTGTCAACCTTTGAAAACATTCGTTCTGCTTCACAGGTTGACACAGGAAGCGTCGCGAGAATTGTCAACAATGCGAAGATGTTGGGAAATACATTTTCCTGACAACTGTTCAGCGCTGAAATAGCTGTTTTCGGTTTTTGCACGGTTTCCTTAGACCAATACTTGTTCCAAATCTCGAACTCGGTTTTAACGTCTATCTCCGTACCCACGAGCAGCTCCTTGTACTTTTCGTACCCTGGCTGAACGTCCTCCCAGCGTTTGCCATTAACCACAGCCGGGATCAAAGCTGAAAGTTTTGCAGCATTCGTAAAATGGCAGCTGAACCGCTCCGTAAAATCAAGCAGCATGGTGTCCAGGGCTGGAATAAATGCCGCCATCCTATAATGACTTTCTGGATCCATCTTGGATACCCCTGCCCGGTATGTAGAACGTGAAGCTATGCGTGGCTGCGTTACCTTGATGGTAGCATCAATCTTTTCGGCCATTTTTAGAAGATCTTCGTAAAGCAGTCTGAATTTGGTTTCGGCATGTGATCGCATATCTTCCAGCATTGCCTTCACGCTGCTAATGAGGGACAAGGCTCTCACGAGGTCACCATCCTTCTGTTGTAGTGACTCGGTCAAAGGTTTCATGATCGACGAAAACGAATTCAGGCAAACCAGTCCTACGAGTGTATCTGATTTTTCAATGCAGGATCGTAATGCATAAGCTCTGCTACTTGCCTCTCGATCGTGCCATCCTTCCATCTCCTGCAGAGCAGAAACGATCGACGGAAGGGAGTCCCAAAACCTGCTGATTGCTTCGTGTCTCTCTACAAATCTCGTGGTACAAAGACTGACGAGTATCTCTGTTTTAGCTTTGTCCGCGATAAGATGCTTTTTTAGAAGTCTTGTTCTCTTGGCACTTGAGCTGAAGTGAGAAATTGTGTCTCGAACAACGTCTTGGGCATTGCGCAGAATGGGAACAAACTATCTTTGAACATGAGAGATTTGTGGCATGGCTCACACAGTGGAAGTAATCTGCCAGTTCACACTGGCGTTTAACTTCAGCAGCAGCACCATTTGTCAAGCTTGCCATGCTAGCAGCTTTGTCGTATCCTTGACCAACGCACTTTGACAAATCCAGATTTGACTTCCTGACCTCACTCAACAGCAGCTTCCCGAGGCTCTTGCCGTCTAGCTTCTCTTCGATGCTTCTACCGTCGTCACTTTCCTCATCTCCAGCGAGTCTTGACAGGGTTTGAAAGGCATCGACAACTGCAAAAGGATCTTCTCGAATCACGTATCCCTGCTCGGTTTTACACACATAACGACAAACAATGACCATCAGCTCTCTGGTCTGCCTGTCTGTTGACTCGTCTGCAAGAAGACACCAAACCGTTGCTTTGTTTGCTTTTCTCACTACTTCGGTTTTTATCATTTCCCCAATTGTTCCAATCAGTTCATTCTGGATCTGTTTACTCGTATATTTGGCGTTGCTCGGTGCATTTTCAAGTAAATTTTTAAGTTGCGAGTCTCCACTCTGAATCCGATACCGAAGTAGGTGGCGGAAATTCCCGTCGTTTACTGCTGTAATGACATCAGAGTCTTGGATATCAAGTTTGCCATCATCACGGTGGCCACGAAGGGGGATATTCTGTGCCCCGCAAAGCTTGACAGTTTCAACAACGCTTCTCAAGAGTGCACGGTTCTGCTGTATTTGCTTAACTCTTTCACAGTCCAGAGCATTCCTGATATCTTGATCTTGACTACCGCGCTGAAACGTTGTTAGCAGCGCGGCAGCTTTTTCCTGGCAGTGTTTGTGAAACTGTGCTTCAGCATGGTTTGTCAGCGCACCATCTTTCCCGGTAAGTTTCGAATAGTCTTTTAGCGGTTTCAAGACCAACTTTCCCATTTTTTGCCCTCCGCCGCCTCCAGATAAAGCCGACCATCCTCCTCCGCTTTCGTTGGTCCTCATCAAAACACAAACACTGCACCAAAGGCCTTCGTGGTCTGGATGACGACTCACTGCGAGCCAAGGATACCGGGCAAGATGTTCGGTATTCAAGCGACGCTTGACTTCGCCACCTTTTCTCTTTTGTGTCGAGACTGGAAGATCAGATTGGTTCTTCGGCTTCCACCTTTCGTTCATAAAAAACATAATTTCGCCAGAAGACAACTGATTTCGCTCTTTCAGCGCTACTACAATACCAAAGTCATTCGACGGCGTGAAGTCAGTTTCAGGCGAAAAAATAGCGCTTTGATTTTGCTGCGGGTGCGGGGACTGTGAAATCAGTGTTGGGCTATGTACCACCAAGGTTTGAGTACTGCTTCTTGATCCTTCAGTCAGCTGATCAGTGTGTGTCGTTTCGCCGAAGTTTGTTATGAAGGCCGTCTGTGAAGCGGACGGAGTTGTTGGTGACAGTTCGTTCTCCTGGCTGAATGCGTTTTTGTGCATTCCGACCGTCGACTCAGAGTGGGCATCAGAAGTTGCCGTCGTCTCAACATCTAACAAAAAAAGTTTCTCTTTTAAAGTTTGCACAAGACATTTATTGTAAACGTATATACACTTTGTATAATGGCTTGTTTTAGTATATTTAACTCTCAACATGGTGAAGGCAGAATTGGAACTAAATTTGAAAATAAACTGAATCAGCAACATTAACTTTAAACTCCCCCAACAATCTTGAACTTTCATACCCCAAAACTATTTCTAGGAAACCCGGACTTTAAAATAAAATACCACCCTAAACATCACTAATTTAATTTGCAACCCCAAGAACCGATCCCCGACATATGCTAACAAATATTTTTCAAGAGCTGAAACCCGAAACAATTATCACCGAAGTTTACAAGGCTAAAGAGAGAGCTTTAACTGCAAGAATTTGAAAGATAATTTCAGAGCTGACACAGTGTGTCGGTAAAAATACTGCTTTAAGCCAATATCATAACCGTCAGGCGAGACGAGTGGGCTGGTAAAAATCAGGTCAAACGCTTCGGACAAATTGCATACGAAGAACACTGTACAAGAGGGACCGTATGCAATATATAACAACAAAAGCAGCTGGTACGCTATGAAGCTTGACGAACGAGCCTTATCAGGAAAGCTATCCGACAATGGGCTAAAGATAGAAATTAGAAGTGTTGATACCCACTTTAAACGACACTCCTTCCTTATTGTTCTATCTTTAAAAGCTTACCTTTAATATAATATTTCTTGGCAAAATAATCAGAGATGTCCCTCGATCCTTTACGGCTTTCCGCCATCATTCTTTGTTTCTTCTCTGTTCTATATTCATGCCCTGATTTTTTTTCCGATCCATTTTAAATGCGTTTCCGTCTAACTGGTCTAACACACGGAGCAAAAATACTCCGAAGGCAGTGGCAGGGTCGCTCGCGCCTAGCCTCCCGCCGGTTGGATCTAACCACCCACGCAACTCCCCAAAGACATGCGTTTCTCGTAAGCATTCACAAAATGTTTTGCTCGTTTAGCACGTCCCAAAAATAAACCCAATAATCATGATTCGTGCAGTGTCGGATTTGAACTTTAGATAATGTGATAAAAAGAAAGTAAAAAATGACGGCGTATCCGATTTTTTTTTTTTTAGCGTCGGCCTTAGTTGAATCATTCACAAAAAAGGGTCGTTTGCACGATGGATGAGAGGGCGCCAGAAAATCTTGGGGGGGGGCCCCGGGCCCCCCCTGGATCCGCCGCTGAGTGTGATTCTCCTTGGTTGTGAAAATGAGGCACTATATGCCTCCGATCAACGTCTTCGCCTATGAGGATCTCAAGGTTTTTTTTTGTATCTCGACTCGCTGTCTTTTTCAAGGGGTTTAGGCTCTCTTTACAACTATCGAGTCAGTGTCAGTTGATAATTATTTCACGCTGACCAGTTTCTTTGAAAATGTGTTTTTAAATGTTTTTCAGTTTGTTTTTAATGTTTCAATGTTTTCATCTTCTTTGAAAACAGTTTCTTTGATTTGATTTTTTTTTTTATGACTGGATGTCTTTTTCAAAAGGTTTTCGGGTCTGTCTAAACTCTCAAGTGTTGTTTTCATTATTAAAAATTGCTGTGAAATTGAACCTGTGAAGTAACGACCATTCAGGTCGTTACAATTTTCGAGTCAGTGTCAGTTGATATAATTGTTTCACGCTGAACATTTTCTTTGAAAATATGTATTTGATTTTTGGTTATTATTGCTTGATTTTTGCTCTCTACTAGGTTTCAGCTTCAGTCTGTAGCAACCATTATTTATCTGCTACTTTGATTAACATCAGAGTTTATTTAATAAAATCACATTCAGTTTTAGACCATTTTGGTAATTTTTACGGTGATACCCCTTTTTGATTCCTGAAAAGGAACTTGAACAAAGAAAAACTTAATTTAAAATCCCATGATTGGCTTAAAGATCGATAATTCTATCTCAATTATGCCACTGTCTGTATTTGTTAGTAAGACAACCTAGGGGTTATAATAATTGTGCTTATAATGGCTCTAATAATGATAGTACTTCTCCATTTCTTACATTAAGTGGTTGTAAGGAGCGGAAGAAAAAGCAAACTAACCAAAAATGGAAAGAATCGCTATTCAAAATATCGAAAGTGCAAATGAACGGTTTTTGTAATCAGAGAATAAAAGGAAATTATAAAACATGCACAGTTTGTTGTGGGGTGTACCTTACTCTGGCAAACTTAACTGTTCACAATCGCTCCTTAGAAGGAAGATTTTCTAGTCATTGTTAATTCTTTTTTCAGCTTCCTACTCGGCTCATCCTTCAAATCCGACAAGTCAGAATGCTGCACAGTATGTCCAAGTTCAGCCACCTTCTGCTCAGCCAAACAAGCCTGAGTTTTCACAATACCCAACTAATGCACCACCGTATCAAGCTGCTGCACCATATCCAATGAGTGGCCCACATCATGGTTCTACCCCTTACCCAACAAATGGTGCTCCGTTTCCAAACAATAGTGCTCCATACCCGCAGTACCCAACAAACGCACCTTACCCCTCAGCTGGAGCACCGTATCCACCAGCCGCACCGTATCCATCTGGAGCCTATGGACAAAACCAAGCATTTATCCATCCAGGCAAGTCTATTGGACTTTCATTGTTCCAAAGTTTGTCTTATAAAATTAAGTTCAACTTTCTATTTTGGTTAGTTAATACTGTGTATTAAAACACCAACTATCTAAAAGAAATACGATCAAAAATGTTAACACTGAAATATTCTAGCGATGTTTTTGTTATCTTTTCTAGAAACATTGAGATTGATAAAATGCTTAATATGGTTCGCAATTAAGGATGGAAAAATACTTTGTGGGGTTCCTTTATTTTTTTATTTGCAATTCGATCCAAACGCTCTGAAGAAAAATTGTGCCGATTGCAATAATACTTGGGTTTTCTCACTGGTAGTCCTCACCGCCAATCAAAGATTTTCAACCACGACCATCCACATTTTAGTCTCAGCTTTTATAATATATTTTTGATTATATTTGATGGTTAGTAATATATAGTGTTTGGCTTAAACATAGCAGTATGTCTGAGTGGAATATTTGCTGTTAGATACCAAGATTAGGTTCATGTATCCAGATGTAAATCTGTTAAGTAATAATACGTACGTTTGCTGTTTGTAAGAGAGAGGGAACTAAAGAAAGGGATTTATATTATTTTCAGGAGAGTGAAAGAGTGAAAAGGACTTAAGAATATCCTGTGTATGTTTGTGGATAGTAGATGGATGGTAGCTAATAATTTTCAGGTTTCTCTCTGCCTTAAACATGTATGATTTATGGATTAAAATTTAACCATTTCGACCGTAACAACTGAAAATGGAACATTTATCACTATCCTGAAAAAAGTGGCATTGCGTAGTTTGTTGTCATTTGCTTTTAGTAGAACTGAAATTATAAGCACGGAACCAGGCATGCACGCTGCATTTTTTTTGGGGGGGGGGGAGAGGGGAGGGGGAAGAACGAAAAACAAATGTTTGAGAATTTGAAGAAGTGCCCAATAACTCGAAAACTTAAGTTTTGTTTGTAGGAAGGGATAGGCCACCCCCTCCCCTCTCTCTGCTGCACAGAATAAGTATTTGTTCAACTGGGTTTATGCTCTTGCTAAAGATTGAGCTATATTTCTTAACTTTATAGCATTGTTGATGCGTTAATATAGTTGGTTTTGTTAATTGGTCACTTCCACAAGAAATGCGTCTTGCGATATCGTATGATCTAAAAATATCTTTTTCTTTTGCAGATGCTCCTCCACCATACACAACAACGGAAATGTACCCAAAACAGGCTCCATTCAATCCAAACTGCCAGTAATCTGTTCTGCCTTTTGCTTTGGACGTATTTACCATAGCCTTTTCTTTCTTTTATTAAGAAATGTTTTTCTTTTGAGTGTTTATGCTAGACGAGATTAATAAACTATCAATTTTGTGTATGTAGACTTTATTAAAAGAAAAGGTTGATGGTTCTGGTAGATTATATTTGTGGAAATTGTAGGACTCAGTAATAAAGCCAGTTAATAAAATGCAAGCAAAATAGGAGTTCTCAAAGTCAGGTTAGCTACCCCACGTATGTTATCCGTGGTAGTTTTTAAAACCATTGTGCCTACATCGTTCTTTACTTAGGCAGCGCTATCGCACTGCCTATGATATCGTCAAAAAGGAAACGGTAAATAAAACTTTCAAAGATTTTAGAGAAAATGGAGGTTTTTGATTTTGGTCTTAAGTTGGAGGGAACTTTTGAGGTCTTAGTTTTCGGTATAGGAGACGTGGGACGTGTTCGCTTTTTTCTAAGTTACGATTTATTTTAATGTTTAAATCTCTATAGGCTATAGTTCGCTCTTTACTATTATTCTTTAATATAACACAAGAAAAAGCATACGGATTTTTCTCAGTTGGAATAGTAAAAGACGTTCTGGTACCTCGCTAGCCCAACCGCTTGAGAAATGGCACCAAAATGCAGTTTTTCGCAAAAAAATGATTTTATTCTAACGATTGTTTGTATGTACCAATTTCCTTAAAAATGAGCCATTAAACATCTTTCTATGATTTTCTGATAGCCCGCTGGTCCTTGTAAAAAAAAGAAAGAAAAAAGAGACGCATCAGTGCTACCCATGAAAAAGGGATTTTCCTTGTTGTTCAAGGTGGGGGGACTAATTCCCCTATATAGGGTTTTTGACCATGCTGATTCCTACGTTACACTTTTCATTTCGGTCTAACGCCATTTTGGAGGGGTTTCAGGCTTTTATTCGAAATCACTCCGAGTTTCTTTTCGTTATATACTTTTAAGATTAACCGAAATAATAATTACCATTCATGAATCAGTATCAGATGGCAATTTTTTCTCATCAGGCAGTTTTTTTCAAAACGTGTTTTTTAACGTTTTGTTACTATGGACTACGGTTCGCTTTTTACTAGCTGGTAGCTACAGCTGCAACGATGATAAAGTTTGTGGCAATGAACTGTAAGTAAGGAGCGAATCGGCCCAATAATAACCAAAACTGAAAATAGAATTTTGATAACAATAGGTACATCAAAGGATTAGAATTTGCATACTGATTCCAAATATGTAAAATTTGAAGAACGACTTCCAATTCTTTAGGACGACACGACGGCCGTTCTTTAGAATAATAAACTTTTTTAAAGTACCAAAAACCTTTAGTGTGAAGATAGGTATTGAGGAGGGGGCAGCCCAACCGGAGCAAAAACAAACAATATATAGAAGCAACTTCGTTGCTTAATAAGTACAGGGGAGAAGAGACGCTTTGATATTATCTTGTTATTTGAAAATCAGGTAGATATGGTGATTTTGTTTCAAATGAGCCCCTACCAACATTCTTTGACTAATGGTTTCGTACGATCACCCTAGGAGAAGAAAACAAAAAAGAGCCACATCGGTGACTTCCATGTAGACTGTAATTCTACAATACTGTGATTCTGACTATGGGTAAATCCAATGCTGCAGTTTTTGTAACGGCTCGACACGGTTTTCGCGGGATTTCAGGTTCTTTCGAAGTTCTCATTAGTTTGTTTTCGCAACAAAATTTACTCTTGCCGAAATAAAAGTGGTCGTTACTGAATCAGCTTCAAATCGAATCCTTCCTCACTTAATTTTTTTTTTTTTTTTGTCAAATCCCTGTTGTAAGTCTTCCATTACTATAGGCTGCTCCCTATTGGAAGTCGGGTCGATATTTTCTCCGTACTAGGTTGCAGCCACAGCTGCTACATAATTTGCATCTAACTTGTAATGGATTATGCTTTAATTGTAGGCAAAATGCTGAGACAAAGTCTTGTTGGGACAAACGATTAATATTAGGGTGGCCACGGAAAAAAAACAGAAAATAAAATAACAAAATCAACAGAACTCACAAAATTAAATAGCTTCTAAAAGGAGATGGACGCGTTCACGTGCCGTGGGAAAATGCCATATTTTTGTGGATTGATAATTTTTT
Source organism: Artemia sp. Qi Xiang Cuo (assembly GCF_049724085.1). Classification (NCBI taxonomy): domain Eukaryota; kingdom Metazoa; phylum Arthropoda; class Branchiopoda; order Anostraca; family Artemiidae; genus Artemia; species Artemia sp. Qi Xiang Cuo. The sequence continues at coordinate 39,169,809 of NC_142807.1, forward strand.
TAGTTTGTTTATCTTTGAAAATGTTTTGGCGATGGAGCCAGATAAGTCCCGCACATCTTAAACACTTAGATTTTAGTTTACCTTTAATTTGAAACTGGCACCTGCTTGAACGGAGGCTTTCATTGGGAATCTGAAACATGGTTCGAAGAAGTGAAAGCTTGGTAGAATTACTTTAGATAGTCTTCTCTGACATACAGTTGACTGTAAAACTCCACCTACTCAGAGGAGACTCTGGCTCAAGTTCTTATATTAAACTGAAAAAAGCCATATGGAAAAAAAACACCAGCTCAAACACAAGTATTTCTCATATATCGCAATTACCCCAAACGAGGGGTTTGTTACCACCCCCTTAAACTTCCCAAAATGTTGTCACCAGTATAGAATTTAACACATTAGTTTTATATTTACGAGCTTGTTGGTTACAAATGTGGGGCTAGTGTTGCAATTTTAGTGACATTAAAAAAGAAAAAAAACCTGAAAGACTCAAAACTAAAAAAAAAAAACATTGAAGAAATTTTAGACATGTTGTGCTGTGTTGAAGTCTTGACAGTATGATGTTGAAGTCTTGACATGTTTATTATCAATCTGTACGACAGGAGGATTTGAACTGGTGTCCTTGGTACCGCCCCTCCTGCACCACCACCACTTCCTATTCCCTTTTGCACTTGCAAACATGTATCACTTCCGACACACGGTTGTTCTTGGATTATTTAGGGAATGAATCCTAAATAATCAAAAATAAATTGATTATAGTCAATAGGATTGCAGTGTGGCTGTCGTAAATTAAAAAAAAATCTAATACAGATTCCACAAAATGTATTTGGTTGTTACTTAAGTTATATTGTCTAGAGTGCTTTAATTCTATTATAACGTCAGAAAAAAATGTCAATTGTAAAAAACAAATTCATAGAATTAATTTATTTGTGACAACCATTTTAGGTTTAGTAATATAAGGCGACACCTTTTCATTAGTATTTTTTTCTAATTCCATTTCGTTTAAAAGCATAGAAAACTGATAGCTTAACATCAATTGGCGATATCTAATGCACTTTGTTTGGTTGTGTGGCTGAGCAACACTGCAGCTTTCGTTGTCGCGGTAACGAACTGTAAGCTTTGTAGAACACTGCAGCTTTCGTTGTGTAGTAACCGTAACTGTAAAAAACGAAATTTTGATATCAAGAGATATCAAACAGTTCGTGGTAAGTAAAGAGTAAGTAAGTAAGGAGCAACCCGGCTCAATACTAACCAAAACTCTAAAACCGGAATTTTGATCCCAATAGATACATCAATAGAATCAGATTGTTATGCTGATTTCAAATATGTAAGTTTCACTAAGTTTAGCGTTACCCATCAAAAGTTAAGCGCCTGCGAAAATTTGCCTTATTTTCAAAAAAAAGGGGGAAACAACCTTTAAAATCATAGAACTTTAATGAAAATCACACCATCAGATCCAGCGTATCAGAGAACCCTACTAAAGAAGTTTCAAGCTCCTATCTGCACAAATGTGAAATTTTGTATTTTTTGCCAGAAGAAAGATCACGGATGCGTGTTTTTTTTGTGTTTTTTTTTTCAAGGGTGATCGTATCGATCCAGTAGCCCTAAAATATCGTAAGAGGGCTCATTTGAACGGAAATTAAAAGTTCTAGTGTCCTTTTTAAGTGACAAAATAAATTGGAGGGCAAATTGGCCCCCTCGCACGCTCATTTTTTTCCGAAGTCACCCAATCAAAATTTGGGGTAACCGTTTTGTTCAGATTAGTCGAAAATCTAATAAATATGTATTTGAGGATAACTTAATCCCCCACAGTTCCCAGGGAAAGGGCTGCATGGTATGAGCTTTGCCCATTATTTACTTATAGTATTGGTTAATGGGAAGTATACAGACGTTTCAGGAGGGATTTTTGTGGCGGGGGGGGGGGGAGGAGGGCGTTACGGGGGAGGATGTTTCCTTGGAGGAAGGGACATTTCTATGAAGGGGCGCCGGATTTCCCAGCATTATTTAAAAAACGATCAGAAATTAAATAAAAAAAAACAAGTTTTTTCAACTGAAAGTAAGGAGCAGCATTAAAACTTCAAAAAAATAGAAATTATTACGTATATGAGGGGGTTCGCCCTCTCGTCAATACCTCGCTCTTTACGTTAATGTTTTTTTTTGTACTTTCAAAAGAGCTATCTATTCTAATTAACGGGCCTTTGTGATAAAGGATTTTGTTATTCGAACAAAATTCGAAATTTAGTGTAAAGAGCGAGGTATTGACTAGGGGTCAATAGCCCTAATATACATAATAAAAACATACAAATATAGAAGTTCGTTACGTAAGTTAATTCGTAAGTTACGTCAGAACAAAATTTCAAGAAAGCCATTTAGCCAAAACAAGTAAAATTAATATGCAAATTTCGTTCTAATTATTTTTCCAAAATCAAAGCTGCATTAATTCAAAAACGTTCAGAAATTAAATAACGTTCAGCATTTTGTTACTAAAACAAAATTAACCGGTAAAAAACGAATATTCCAAAAAAGCAGGTAATGCTAAGGAATGATCAGAGATATAGAGCACAAAGAATGACAATAGTTAAAATCAGTGGCGTAAATTCAGAAAAATTCTGGGGGGGGGGGGGGGCAAACTTCAAAGATTTTTTCCACCACACGGAAGAAAATTTTCAAATTTTCACTTTTACTTTGTGAGGAAAGTACAAAACTATGCTGATTATATTCTGTTAAAAAAAGTAAAAAAAAGAAATAAAGTTTGAATTGGTGAAAGTTTCTAATTCAGAGCGAGTGGATGGCTTGGAAAGAGCATTTCCTGCCGCGAAGTAGCGGATATTTTTGAAATATTATTAAAAACTGTATTATCCCTTATATTGGACCTCTTAGACTCCTTTGTAGGGAAGCAAATTACTTAAAAACAAATATTGTGCTGTGAAGGGTCTAAGCCAAAAAAGAAAATTTAGAATTAGGAAATGTCATTTTGTTTTGTTAAGAATTGAATTGAGTGATGGCCTAGAACAGGGTTTTAAGGCGCGAAGCGCAGTGGGGGAAATGAAAAAAAACCTGGGGAGGGGCAAATTCTATGTCTCAATAGGCAGCCTCAAGTGGGTTGAATTAGCAAAAATCCAAGGGAGGGGGAAATCAAGCCAAATTAAGTGGTAGCCAACTTAAAATTCTTTGGATAACAAAGTTTAGAACACAATTAGATATACAAAAATTCAAGTACATAAACACAATTAAGCAAATAAATCATAAATTTGTTTGCATCACGACTGAAGTATCCAGAGAGAGCCACTATTCTAATGGGAAACGTCGTTGCTTCAGGGAAGCAAACTTGTTGACGGCAATGTTATAATCTATCAGTAAGCTCTACACCTTTTCAAAGAGAGTGACTATCCCCATGCATATAGGTAATACTTCTACAAGACATTACACCTTTTCAAAGAGAGTGAGAGCTATGCGTCTCAGAAAACCGGTGCGTCTTGTTTAGCAGCCAATATATTCAATTATTTTTTTGTATATATTCAAGTTTCAGATTAGAATTTTCTACAGTTTGAATAGTTCATTCATTCTACCAGTATCAATATTTTTGCAATCATTTACATAGATATGGAATATTCTAAGCGACTTCTGGTGAGTAAAATTTTGATAAAC